>NW_015786902.1:0-2475 GCF_001515625.1 Sinocyclocheilus rhinocerous | reverse complement strand
CAACACAGCTTCCTTCCACTCACAACGCCCAAAAAACGAGGTCCGAGGTCTCAACAGGACCCTCAGAACAGAACCCACGCATCCACTTACACACTCACTAGTTGCTACTGTTTTCCATGCATCGTCTTATCTTTGTTTTTTTTTAATGCATTGATCATAAAAGCGATTCACTTTTAGCTTTCATCGATATGGATGTTTTGTAAATGTTCATGCCATTACATTAACTGCTAGCTCATGTCTTTAGCATTAAATATCTAGGTTCTTAGTTAAAAAGACCTTCACCCAAAAATGAAAATTTTTATTACTTACACACCATCATGTTGTTCTAAATTCAACTTTCTTTTTTAAGTGAATTAAATTTTAAAAATGTTATTTTTACATGCAATTAAAATGTAGGGTCTGAAGCTTTCGAACTTCAAAATGGAGACAAAACAAAAAAGGGATACGACTTGGCATATGTGGCTTATGTTCCATGACCCACAGTAGCAGAACAAACCAAAAAATCCATAGTCAAAAGTCTTTTCTTTAGTGTTCTATTGGAGAAAGAAAGTCTCACAGGTTTGGAATGATATGAGGGTGAATAAGTGATGACAGAAATGTCATTTTTGGATGAACTGTCAGTTTAACCTCTCTTTCTCACTGATTCTTCTCTTCCTTAATCATTCCTTTCTCCCCAAGCAAATATTCTGTTATAGTAAGACCGTTTGTGCAGTAAGTTGTAGGAACTGCTGTATTATATGCTATCCTGTAGTGTGACCATCCTCTTGTAACTCAGGCTGGGATGTACCATGACACTCATATGGAGGATGGAACCTCATCCAAGGAAAACAGAATGATCTACAGTGACTCGATGCCTCGCAGAGTGGGAAGCTTTTACAGAGGTACCCAAAAAATGTACTAGACATATTGTGAAATATTATTTCAAATAATTTCTATTTTAATACATTTTAAAATCGAATTTATTCCTGTGATGGCAAAACTGAATTTCCAAAGCAGCCATTACTCCAGTTTTCAGTGTCAAAATAAATAGCATTTATTTGAAATAGAAACCACTTGTAACATTATAAATGTCTTTACTGCCACTTTTGATATAATGAATGTGTCTTTCCTGAATAAAAGTATAATATTAAAAAAAGAATCCCCAAAAAGGCCCCAAACTTTTAAACGCTAGTGTATGTAAATACAGTATGTATTTATGTAATAATGTTTGACTTAAGCTTTGATATTCTAGCTTTTTTTTTTGTTCTGTCCTTTTGTGCAGTCCCCTCTCCTCGACCTGACAACTCGTTCCATGAGAGTGCCGGACAGAGTCGAGTGCCAGCGGTGGCGGCGGAAAGCACAGCCATGACAAACCACCCCAAACGTCAGACCAATTTTGACCCCTGGTGAGAGAACACGCTTGTTAAGGCCCCTTGATCTAGACAAATTATTCTGTGTGCATCTACTTTGGCTGTAAGATGATATGCTTTGTTAAGCTGGAAGTGACAACAGTAAATATATGGCTTCAAATGAAAAACTAGAAAATCAAGGTAAAAATAATTAGTGTCCTCGACAGTTTTGTATGAATAATAAAGCATGCCAACTTTACATTCTCTCTAAATTTTCTGGTGATAGACAGAAATATATTATAATTTTAGTTTAGCTTTTTTTTTTGGATTGATTAATTGATTTGCTTTCATTAGCCAGTTCACTGATAATATGTCTGTTTATGTTTAATGTAATAGGGTGAATCTTAATAAACGTTCTGTCATATTTCACTAACATACACTATATGGACTAAGTGTCGGGACACCTGACCATTACGCCAACAGGGACTTATCCAGTGACACTGCAATCTAAATACATAGACATTAATATGGAGTTGTTCCCCGCTTTGCTGCTATAATAAATTCTCACAAAATTTTGGAGTGTTTATGCGTGAATTTTTGCCCATTCGTTCAGTTGAGCATTTGTGATGTCAGACAATAATGTTGGACGAGAAGGCCTGGCTCGCAATCTCTGTTCTAGTTCATCCCAAAGGTGTTTGATGGGGTAGAGGTATAGATCTTATAATATGATCACAGATCATAGAATTGTCCATAATGTCCTGGTATGCTGAAGCGTTAAGATTTCCCTTCACTGGAAGTAAGGGGCTCAGACCAAACCCTGAAAAACAGCCCCATAACTGTATTCCTCGTCCACCAAATTTTACAGTTGGGACAATGCAGTCAGGCAGGTGATGTTAGGGCTGCAAAATGATTAATCGCATTCAAAATAAAAGTTCATGTTGACATATTATATGTGTGTGTACTGTGTACTGTGTATATTTATTATGTATATATAAAGACACACATATGTATATATTTAAAAAAATATTTGTATGTGTATATATATTTATATTTGTATATAATTTATATTATATATAAATATTTTGTATATAAATCTAACATGTTTTTCCTTAATATATACATGTATGTGTGTATTTATATATACATA
>NW_015786901.1:0-2502 GCF_001515625.1 Sinocyclocheilus rhinocerous | reverse complement strand
CCCTCCTCCAGCAAACTTTACAGTCGGCACAATGCAGTCAGGCAGTTAACCTTCTCCTGGCATCCGCCAAATCTGCCAGACTCATCCATCAGGCTGTGTTTGGTCACTCCACAGAACAGGTTTCCACTGCTCCAGAGTCCAGTGTCGACGTGCTTTACTCACTCCATCCCACTCTTGGTGAGGCTGCTCAGCCATGGAAACCCATTCCATGAAGCTCCTGCGGCACAGTTTTTGTGCTGATATTAATGCCAGTGGAAGTTTGGATCTCTTCAGCTCTGAAATCAGCAGATCGTTAGCGACTTTTACACACCATGCACCTCAGCACTCGGTGACCCGCTCTGTGATTTTACATGGTCTTACCCTTCGTGGCTGAGTTTCTGCTGCTCCTAAACACTTCCACTTTCCAATAATACCACTTACAGTTGGAAGTGGAATATCTATCAGGGATGAAATTTCACAAACTGACTTACTTGAATTCACTGAGCTCTTCAGAACGACCCATGTTTGTAAATGCAGACTGCATGGCGGGGAGCTTGATTTTAAAACATCTGTGGCAATGGGTCTCATAAATAGTTAGATAAACTGTTCTGATAGCAAAGTGACAACAGCACAAACTAAACTCATTGCTAAAGCTCTCCCGCCTCTGAGGACCATTCACACTTCACACTGCCGTCTCCTCGTTCATAGAGTGTCTCTCTCAGACTGAGTGAAGGCGCTGAGAGGACGAGCAGCCATCCATCTTTTCCTGTCTGTGTGAATGCAATGGTGCTTTTTATCCATGAGAGCTGGAGGAGAGTGAGGAAATGTCTCAAAATGAGAGGGTCATGCTGGAGTGGTCCACTAGTGTTAGCTGCTTTAAGAGCAGCTGGGATATGAGCCGTTTTATTTTGGATTATAGAGACAGCAGCACTCTTCTGTATGAAATGAGACTTTCTCCATTTTACTGGAGTTCATTTTTTTACACCTGACATTCCTAAAGTCACAGGCGTCATTTTTGTTGGGGATGAGTGGGACATGATGTCACCACCCATTTCTGAAACAACTCATTAAGGGGGGGTGTCTAACACAGAGAAGCATGTCCAATCATCCATCAGGAGTTTGTTTCATTAGTGTGTGTTATAATGAGTGCTGATCTGGCACTGCAGCAGAGTTCACTGCGGTACTTGTCTCTTTTTTCTGTGGTTTTCTCACGGTTCTAGGGAAACCACTACTGTAGACAAAATGATAACAGACTTGTCCGTTCTGCAGGTATACATCCAAAAAGTTATATGAGAGTGAACCCCAAGAGGTTACTCTTACTTCACTGATCCATATAAATATATATCTAGTGACCTACAGAGTCCAGGATCAACAGGGGGAATGACATTATCAAATGTGTCAGAAGTTCATTTGAGCACTTGAACTGGTCTGTAAGAATGACTGCTGCCTCAAGTCACCATGTTGTGAAAAGTTTCTCGCATGTATGTGAATGCGTACTTATGTAGTATGTTTGTATGATGTCTAACTGTACAGTTACATTACAGTTTAGACTTGGAAATGAGGAAATACTCAACAGCAGAGCTGATCTCTAGATCCATATACCACATAAATGATTTACCTGAGAAATATCATGTCTTGGCTGTTGCCATTTTGTGCATAATATTCAGCATCTGTGCTAGTAAGACTGTTAGTTGACACTGCTTGTCCTTGTTCAGTTAATACAGTACAGTACATTACATTTCAGTCAAATCAGTAACATTATATAGGGGCACAAATAATCATGTACTAGTGCCTGGACTAATACATGCTTCATCTAATGGTGAATAAAAGCATTGACTAATCAGGAGCTAATAAATAGCTAACTTTAACTATGACTGGAGTCGAGTGATTGCAGAACGCTTGACTGGGATGTGAATCTGTCGCTCCACTTCGCTCACGTATGCTGTGTGGTAAACAACTTCTTTTGGAAATATTTTCTTTCTTCAGCTGTGATTATGTGTGTTCCCTGAGAATCAAACCCATGACCTTCCATACGGCAAAAAAATATATTTCAAAATATACAAAAAATATATTTTGCCCTCCATTCAATAAAAAATACATTCACATATGCATTTGAAGAAAAACTCTATGTGTTGTCTATAACACGTGAACATATAACACATACTCTAGTTGGCTATTCCATCCACATTTGCATTTAGCCTAAATGTAGGATGTAAGATTGGAAATGTATTTTTGTGCCCCAGAAATACATTTTGAAATACATTTTGGTATTTGAAGGTTAAAACTAAATATATTTTCAATTTCAAAAATATATTTCATTGAGCTTCTTTGTTTACAACCTATATTTAGCATGTATTAAAATATATTTTGTCCAGGAAAAAAAATTGCCATGCTGATATTCAGAACAAGAGTGTCACGTTTGCTGCTACTGCGTTGGAGCGAGGAGACACGGAGACATAGGAGCATATACTTAGAACCGTTTTTAATGATACACAGGAACACACACGTAGCACAGGGACCTTA
>NW_015786900.1:0-2507 GCF_001515625.1 Sinocyclocheilus rhinocerous | reverse complement strand
CCGACTTCCCCTGTTCAGACACCTTCAGCCAGTTCACCTTCTGGAGAGAGCAGTTACCAGAGGTAGACAAGCAGGATCAACATGCCAAGAGCAGCTGAAAGGACATACAGTTCTGTAAAATGATAGCATCCCTTACAAACTCAGCTCTGACGCTGCACTGCCATAGGTATTCCTCTATGCACAAGAAACTTAGCACTTTGCAGACCCCATGCCGCCCTCTGCCTGTTCCTTCTTTATTTTACATTTTTACAAACATTTATCATTTCTGTGTGTGCTAATATTTCGTTTTACTGGAAATAATCTGGTAGCATATTACACAGCTCATATTAGGGAATTTGTTTATTGTTTATTGGTGAGGTTACAGTTATTTTAAAGTGCCAAAAATGTTATTCATAACCAAAAAGACAATTACATTATGCTATTAAAAAAAAGTCTATTGGCTTTGTCCAAGGTTGTAAAGATGTATGAGGGAATACAGTTATTTTAGTACATAGTATAAAACGTTTTTGAGCATTTGTTATAAAACATGCTGAGAGAAATTTAAAAGTTTCATCAAATTAAAAAATTTAAAACAATAATAAATTAACTCAGATGTAGGTATAAAGCCAGTTTTAGTATATCTCAGGTGATACAGAATTTACACAAGGTAGTCTTTTGAAACTAAAAGTGACCTTTCATAACAAAAAATATTAACTGTCAGTTTTCATGTTTTTTTTTTTTACATCTAAATTATTTTACTACTCCATTTCCTTAACAAACGCAAGTGGATCGATTTTAATTGTGCCATCCTGGACACTTTTTTACCACATACTCACTTTACATTTTGCCAAATGCTTATTATTTATTATGTGATAACTTTCCATTCCTTATTATTTGTGTGTATTTTATGTAAAGTTCATAACTCTGACCAGCAAATATGAATCATGCAGAAACTGATTTTGTCATAAGTCATACCCGTTAGCATTTAAAGAAAAACAGAAACTAAACAAAAGCAAACAACAATGCAAAGAATACTCAGGTCATTAAGTATTTCTTACCTGTATTAATTCCTTCATATTAATGTCATATTTAATACATCTTACTCATTTTCATAAAATATATATATAAACACACGCCTGAGATTTTTTTTTTTTTTGCGCTTATTTCAATAATTAAGAATATAAAATCTCCTGATTCATGGTGCATACTATTATTGTGTTAATTTTATTTTATTTTTTAAACAATCTTTATATTCTACCAACACCAAGACCTTTACCCAGTTGTGTCTATTGTTTCTATCTTATTAAAGGATGAAATGGACTGTGTATTATGAAAGCACTGTATACTGAAATATGTCTCTAGCAAATGAATAAGGTTTTTGTGTGATACGTACTGTAAATGGACATGCTCTTGTTTATTCTTAAGTCTGTGGTTTTCCATGGTTATCAAGGAGCACATTAAATAAGCACTGATGTGATGCATGAATGATGAATGGGCTTTAGGGATTGATTTTAAAGAACTGTGTAGTTTAACGTATACCGTGTTATTGTTCTGCAATGAAAAAACAGAGTATATGATATAGATGTGTGCAACATGAAAATGCAAATTGTACTGATCTCTAATTGGTTCAGTTGGTGATACAAGCTTATTATGACAGGTGACTGCTACAAACTTCAACACTGTGAATGATCAGGTCAAACATAGATTGTTTATGCTCTTTCTACCTATCTTACAATATTTAACATCTTCAGTTCATTAAGAGTTCTTATTCTAAACAAAAAAGCTGAATAATATAAGACTGTGTAACATGTTCTCTGTTTATATGAATGGTAACACCAATAACATTCAGTTGTAAAAGTTTTTGTTCTGTTTGCAGTCTCTATGGAGTTTTATATTCTTTCTGTGAAAGATCTTGTTGCCGAAGTTGTGGCAGTTGAGTTTGTGTGTCGTTATGTTTAGTGTTGAGATGTAAAACTACAGTTGTGTGTATATTTTAAGATGCCAGATCTCAATGTGTAAATTAAAATCCCATTACATGAATCCAAAAAACATGCTTTTTATGTTTCTTGTTTATCTGTGCCATACGGAAACAACCTACCTTGGTGTTACTGTAACTAAGCAGACTGAGTACAGTTCATAGCTTCTCGTCAATAGTGTTAAAAATCACACTGAATAGATTCTTCACCTCTTCAGGTCTTATATGACGAGCTTCAGTTTCCCTTTTCACGCAGATACTCGGCTAAAATACAAACATTATTATCAAATAGTTGAGCAGAAAAGTTTATTTTGAAAAACTTTTGTGTAAGATTTTAGCTCACCTAGTTTCTCAACTGCTTCCACACAGATACTCGGATACATGCTCTGTGAATATGTGGCAACAATCACATACAGTGCAGTTCTCACCAATATCAGGCCATGTCCTTCCTAAACAAAAACAGTAATGAAAAATCAGTGAATGATGTGTTTACATTTGCAACTTTTATTATGAGTCAATGAGGTGATGCACTTTTTTTTGTTTGGATCTCGTT
>NW_015786899.1:0-2479 GCF_001515625.1 Sinocyclocheilus rhinocerous | reverse complement strand
AAAGGAAAACTTGAAATCGCATCATATGACCCCTTTAAGAAAAATCTCGCTGAACCCAAACTATTGAATGGTATGGTAATGTATGTACTTGTATTTTTAAACTCTACAGAGTCCTGTAGTAGCTTTATCCTGTTTTGTCCCTTCAATTGTCTCAGTTAATCAAACCAAATGCAGTTATAAAAACTGATTTCTTAAATGCTTCTTCATTTTTGAGAGTAAAAGCTTGCTGAGTCTGTTTCACTCACTGCATTATAATAATAGCCATTTTAATAGTATTAAAAGCACTTCTGAAATATGAGGTAAAAGAAGTATTTTTCAGGTTTGGTGCTGATGTAGGGGTACCTGAGTCTTATGATGGGGCTGTTTGGGCACATAAGACAAATCGCCGTAATCCTAATTACCGTAATATCCACAACAGATGGTCCATATGAAACTTTGAAGTGTGCTTGTAGAGAGCAGCATTTCACTTGATTTGTGCAGAGTTGCCAACCGTCTGTCTTCATTGTAGGTGTTTGTAGAGTTTGACGACAGCCCTTGGCGGCAGCGCTCATGGGTGCAGGTGTACGGGGACGAGGTGCGAGCCGTTCTCATGGAGAGTGCCATCGTCTGGGCCAACTGCAGCGATCCATCGCTCTCCGCTCAGTGTCCAGCCTTGGTGAGTACAGATGCACACTGCGCCTCATTCCAAAATATCTTCCATATTGTCTGGTATCTTCATGTTTTTTTGTTGTAGTAATGGTTAGATTAGAAAAAGTGTTTCAGAAAGCTGTTGGAAATTGGACCTCTTGTAAGAGTAAAGATGTGGTCTGGTTTTTATTCACTCGTTTGTGCATCCAATTCTGGTTTCCTGAAAGCCATTTGTCTTTTGGCTCAATCTTCAGATGTTCAAACCGCTGGTTGACCGTGTGGGTTTGGGATCCCTGGTTCCTGTGGAGTTCTTTGGCGCGAGAACTTTGGCATTTCTCCCTAATGGAAGTTCACTGCACACTTTTGAGGTTGGTGACCGTCATAAGATCTGCATTGTGATCATTTTGCATGTACTAGTACAGAACTTTTGCACTGTAAAAGGTGCAAATGGAAATAGTTGAAATGGGTTGTTTTTTTTCTTCAGACTGAAAAAGATTTTGGACACTCTTTGCTACAAGAGCAGCCGGCTCTTAAAGCTGCCATCAGCAGCTGGCACAGTGACTCTGAGTTGCAGGAGATCCTGCGGAAAGGTCAGTCGCATTTAACTATAAATAAACTCTAATGTGCTTGAGTAAACTTACCTGTGCAAAGCCTCAAAGGAAGTCGTACAAGATATTAAAGGAATAGTTCACCCAAAAATGAAAAATTGCTGTTTATTTACTAACCCTCAGGCCGTCCAAGATCTAGGTGACTTTTTTTTCCTTCCGTAATGAACAGAATAAAGAAGATTTTTAGCTGAAACCGTGGTTCATAAAATGCAAGTCAATGGCTACTGTCACTTTGAGAGTCAAAAAAAGGGGAACACAAAATTAATACCTGTGACTCCAGTTAGTCTGCAAGAAACTGAACGTTTACAACATTAGCTACCTACTGAAAAAAAAAGTCTGCTACATCTTGGATAGCCTGAGGGTGAGTAAATCAAGAGCAGATCTAAATTTTTGGTGAATTATCCCTTTAATCCTCCTGCTGTCCACTATTTTATCCAGACTTGGTTTTCAAACTGCTTGAAATACTGGTTAAACTTTGTATTTCTTCATAGTTTTTTTGTGAATATTTCCCATTTAGGGTCATTAATGTGCATACAAAGTTTCAACACACAGATGTGTTTTGTAAAGGCTTTACGTAAATTGTTACAACTTTTGTGTTGAGGTCAAATTGACCCCCATTGCTTTCCATGCAATTTGCCAAAAATCAACACTTTAAAAAACACTAACGAGTCAGGTTAAAAACAAACCAAAACAGAAAACATGTATATTGTAGCTTGTGAAATACATGGGAACTTGTAAAATTTAAGACTCAACGTTTACTTGAAATTGAGACCAGTCTTCTAAATCTAATTTCTTTTTTTCCGAGTTAAATTTCAAGGTTGAAAAGTGTGAGAAATTGTTTTTGGTTAGTTTTTTGAATCTCAGTTCCTAGGCTGTTGCAGCAATGAGAATTAGTGTGCGAAACCCATTTTCCCCTCAGGGATTTATGCTTTATTTATATTTACTTGTGGTTAATTGCACCTCAGTAGTAGTAGTTGTTGTAGTCATGACAAAAAATGTCTTTTTTTAAACCTCAAACATATGAACACAATAAAAATAGAAGGGAATTATTAAATTTCTCCCGTATTTTTTCTTTGACAAGATACAATAGAGATTTTTTTCTTGTTGTTGTTGTTTTTTCTGTTGACATGAATCTTTAGTATTTTAGTATTTAACTGACAAGCTGATAATATAAGCTGCACTTCTTTTCTCTCTTGGACAGGATCTTACACTATTCAGGGTCGGAGAGTGCAGGTGTACCAGCC
>NW_015786898.1:0-2499 GCF_001515625.1 Sinocyclocheilus rhinocerous | reverse complement strand
CAGACAAAAAAAAAAAAAAACTAAAACACAATTTTGCATAATTACACAGTAGATAGATCTCATTGTTTTATACAAGCACACTTTTAACTGGTCTATTTGAGCTCTTTAAAGTCTTGCATTTTCACCATAGTTTCCTTTAAGGCATTTCCTGATTTAAAGATTGCGAAAATAATCATGTCTGCTATGTCGTAACTACTCCCCCATCATGAGTGCATTTATTGACCAAAATCCTTTGTATTTCTAAAATATTTTTCTTGATATATCTTGGAAAAACAAATAATCCTACCATGAAATACAGTATATTTATTTCAAACACTAAACACACGGCAAAACTACACAAAGCCATGCTCTCAGAACATCTACTGAGCATAAATACCAATTCATCCACATTCACAAGGCAACTAATAATGCAATAAAATCAATGAAAAACATTGTATCGGAGTGGTAGTGGTTCACATATGTGATGGTATTGCAACCATATAAAAGCGAGCATGTAAACATTCAGAAAACACAAAGTTATGAGTGAAAGTGGTCCATTTCATTCCGAAAAACGTAAAAGGTCAAATTACATGCAAGTAGCGATTTTGCATGGCTTTTCCACTTATTGCAGTTTGAGCCCAAAGACTGTGAACTACGCCGGCCATTCCAAACTCTTCAGGGATGGAGGATGGATTGGGAAGTGTTTGTCGCACATGGAAAACCAGTGTGAAGTGTTTTGTAACCTGTCAGTCAGATAAACACATCATCACGTGTTGGGCTGCTAAAGAAAGCATGTGTTTTTGTGGTTTTTGATGAGAACTTTTTCAAGCTTGTGGTACCAATGCACAAACATTTCTTTAGCAGAGAGGGAGTGTTACAGTTCCTCATAGTCGCCCTCCTCTCTTTTCACTGAGCCTTCTTCTACAACCAGAAAAGCTTCAAGATCATCAGTTTTCTTGCTTCGGGACTTTCTTTTTCTCTTCTCCTTTTCATCTGCGGTCACACCTGCCTCATCGCTTTCCTTTTTCTTGTGTTTGGGTTTCTTCTTGCTGCTTTTGTTATCATCCTGAGATGAAATACAAAGTAGTTATAAAACAAGAGTCTGTCATTTCATCTTTGAATGATTGTAATCGAATATATTTCACCTCTTTGCTCCTCTTTTTCTTTTTCTTCTTTTCCTTGGAATGTTTGCTTTCTTTTTCTGTGAGAAGAAAAGTAGAAAGCGTTTGATGCAAATATACACTACATTCAAAAGTTTGGGTTTGGTACAATTTTTTATTAGATTGTCTCTTATTCTGACCAAGGATGCATTTATTTAATCCAAAATACAGTAAAAACTGTAATTTTGTGAAATATTATTACAATCTAAATGTACAGTTTTGTGTTTTAATATATTTTAAAATGTAATTTATTTGTGTGATGGCAAAGCTAAATGTTCAACAGCCATTACTCAAGTCTTCAGCGTCACATGATCATTCAGAAATCATTGTGAAATCATCATTCGGTGCAGTTGAAAACCGAAGTGCATCTAATATTTTTGTGGAAAAAGTGCTACTTTTTTTTCCAGGATTCTTCGATGTATAGAATGTTCAAAAGAACAGCATTTATTTGAAAGAGAATATAATGTTACAATATATTGTAACATGATAAATGACTTTACTCTCAATTTAATGCATCCTTAATGATGAAAAAAAAAAACTCTTAATGACTCCAAATTTTGATTGTGTATATTTAACATAATATTTAATCATCTGTTAACATAATATGTATAATGTAATGTAATATGAATGATCTATTATTCATATAATAGTTATTATTAATAGAATATTTAATTTTGTGCAACATACAACATATGTTGCACAATATTTATTTAAAAAAATCACTAGAAAAACTGATATTGACTGTTATATCTAATATTCTCCATACAAAAAATTGGTTTATTCCAGTGACTTGCCATCTTGTTCCTCACTGCTGTCTTTGCTTTTGATGGACTTTTCCTCGATTCCTAGACCAAAGAGGTCACCGTCATTCTTGCTTTTAAAGGAGAGTACAGTAGGTTTCATGGGCTCAGAAATTTTAGCTGCGGTGATGTCATCATCGGAGAGATCGGGAATATCAGCTCTAACTGGGAAAGATTCCTGGAGCAAACAAGAAGGCAAAGGTCTTTTGGGTTAAATTATCAATCCAGACAAGTCACCAAAAACATAAACTACAATGCTCATCATCATCAACTCAGTACCTTATTGACTTTCTGCATGACTTCCTCCTCACTCTCAAAGTCAGGGTCATCCATGACAAATGAAAGCATCTGTTTGGCCACAGGCTCGTCTGGGTCTGTGTCAGAGGACTCCACCTGAGCCGATTTTTCTTTCTGTTTTGCTTGGGGATCTGACAGGGCTCCTGCTTCTGACGCTGTCTGCAGTGGTTGTGAATTGTGTACCGGAGTGGGACTAAGAATGGAAGCCTCTACGTTCTGACTGCTGACACTCTCCTGGGCCTGGATCAATGGCTCTTTGTGGA
>NW_015786897.1:0-2489 GCF_001515625.1 Sinocyclocheilus rhinocerous | reverse complement strand
AGAGATGCAAAGATCTAGTGAAGCTGGATGGGGAATGTTCAGCCCACAGGGGTTCCCATCCCGCTCTCAAATCTCACTGAAACAATTACATAAGCTTCTGCTAAACTCTCGCTGTGGGAGGAAACATTAAAAGTGCCATTGTGTGCCAAAGAGTCGTGAACAGTAAGAGGAGAGTTTCTGCTCAACACTGTACCTGTGATGCAGAACTGACCTTATTAATCATTCAGCATATTAATCATTTAATGTCACTATCTCAGGTGGATACAGTTGCTGTTTCTATATTTGGATCGTGAATCACTTTTTTGCTTTCTCATGATCCTAAACTTCCTTTCTTCATGTGTCCCCTTCTATATGGTTTTGTGGAGAAGGGTTATTACTGTTGTGAACTAAAACCAAAACCATCAAAATATTTTGTTTTCATTATTTGAAATAAACATGATGTAAAATCAGATACAAAAAAGTTAACATTTTATTTAATCTTGTTGCCATTGTTCTCATTTTCATTTAAAGTAGTTGAAGTGTTAAAATAACTTAAACTAAACAAACTAAAACGAAATACTTAATACAACTATATAAACATATTTTTAAAAATGCCCCCCAAAAAACACAACAAAATTACTAAAACTGAAAAAAAACCCAACTGAAAATATACAAATAAAATCTTATTCTAAATATTAACAAAAAATATAATAGTATCTCAATGATACTAAATATACTGTCTCAATATACTGTTGTGGATCTTTGTGGAGGTTTTAGGTTCTTGTTTTAAAGTATGTTTTACAATTTTAGTCTTTCTACTTTAGAATTTCAAGTTCAAGTTAAACATTTTGTTCAATGTCTACTTATTGATTCTTTGTAAAAATTTACTGAAAGTTGTTTTTACACCATTTTTTTTTCCCAGTGTTAATTTTTAAATGTTTGAAACTTTTAAGAAAAAGTACTTGAAATTCAGAATATGAATAGGTTCTGTCAGACCCTTTATTTTTTCATATTATTCAAATATCCTACCATGTACTTTTCCCCACCACCCCCAGACTGTTAATATGGCCTTAAAATATTAGCGAAATTAGAATCCCCCATGATGCTTGCAGACCTCTGATTTGGTGCCCAGGAACCAATTATGCAAATGTGTCTTAAACCTTTTGTTCTTTAGACTGAAACTAGCAGGAAGAGGAAAGAAAAAAAAAACAGAACACATATAAATAGCAGCATTTTAAGTCGCAATTTAATAGGTACTTTAGTTTCTGCCTTCATTGCGGCATATTACTGTAGCAAATTAATTCATCCTCTAGTAGTCAGACGGCTGAAATACACAAATACTGCTGTATTTCAGCACCAAAACCAGTGCCTTATTAACTGCAGTCTAGTTTAACCTGGCACCGTCTGCACCAACACTAAAACAGTGTTAAAACTGAACATAAAAATGCAGCATTGCACCAAAATCATGGGATTGATTCCCAGGGTATGCATGAATGAATCATATGTATGCTTTGAATGCAATGTAAATTGCTTTAGATAAAAGTATTTGCAATTCATAAATGTAAAATAATTGTGTTGTTCTGCAGAATGATGTATGAGAGTTATCTGTAGTGAATTGCTATAAAAAGTTAAATAATAGATACCAAGGAGAGATTTTGCTCATTTCACAATGAGAAGAGAAAAATGGAATTCCATTCCATTTTCTGGAATGCTTCTCTTTTCACTTTCACAGGGCTTTTGTGGAATGTACCAGCATGAAGAAACACTTGTTTTGTTTGGCAATGGGATCAGAGTAGAAACGTGAACCCACATTCTTAAATCTAAGTGTATTACTTTTGTGAAAGGTAACTGTAATGTAATATTTGAATTTGTCTTATTGAAGGGAGACAAGGAGATTTCAGTGTTACTATATAATATGAATACTTTGTTGTATTCAAGGGTGTAGGTTTGATTTAGGCATTGGTGGGGACATAACGGCAGACAACAGACATTTCCCTGCTAAATTCTACGCCCATGGTTGCATTTGTAAAATAGAGACTTCCTCTCTCTCTCAGTGTGGTAATCCTTCAGTATGTGAAGTGTGATGAGCATACAGCTTTTTCATTCAAGAGAGCAGGATTACACTGGAGAGGAGGAGTACTCATCCCTCACCTCTGATTTTCTCTTCTTCTTGCTTGTGTAAAAGATTTATGGAAAAGAAACAGTAGATATGGAAATAAAAGGATGGGGTTAGGAAACGTCTAAGGACTCTACACTCTACTGACTTACTTTTGTGTGACCTGGTGCATTTACAGCATCATTTTGAAGGATTCTGTTAAAGGTTTTATCCACCCACTACTACAATTCTGTCATCATTTTCTCATAAAGGAATAGTTCACCCAAAAATGAAAATTTGCTGACAATTTACTAACCCTCAGGCCATACAAAATGTAGATGAGTTTGTTTCGTCATCAAAACAGATTTAAAGAAATGTAGCATTCCATCACTTGCTCCCCAAT
The DNA here is from genome assembly GCF_001515625.1 of Sinocyclocheilus rhinocerous. Classification (NCBI taxonomy): domain Eukaryota; kingdom Metazoa; phylum Chordata; class Actinopteri; order Cypriniformes; family Cyprinidae; genus Sinocyclocheilus; species Sinocyclocheilus rhinocerous. Next base: position 12 of record NW_015786897.1, on the reverse strand, counting down.
GGATCCTCTGCA
>NW_015786896.1:0-2500 GCF_001515625.1 Sinocyclocheilus rhinocerous | reverse complement strand
ATTTCATTCCCATGTGTCTCCCTGACTGCAGTGCACTGATTAGCCGACATGACTGATCAGTACTGATCCACTACAGTGCATAAGAGCTCATTCTGATCACAAGATCAGGGATTAACCACCAGTTTGCAGTCAGGGCTGACACTTCAGACCTGAATAGATGAATCCATTCTGATAAATATGACAGAAGTTCCAAATTCGTCACTAAGCACCATAAAAAACACCAGATTTTCATTAGAATGCCTTTTTTTCATTAGAAACTTGCAAACTTTATTACAAGCTTCATTGCAGTTGCTTATTTGTAATAAGTTAAATAACGTGACTAGATAAGCCTATTGCTTCTGTTGGGTTTTCTTCCTTGATGGGAAGGAAATGAGTTATGTTTCCAAGGAAAAAAGTACATGGGTCTGGAATCTCCGATTAATTCTCCATAAAAATGACCTAATGATCCACTAGCAAGAAAATCATCACTATAACTACTGCTAATACTTAGGGTTAGTAACTTGAAGTATACAAGTAACCACCCCACTTTTGATACAAACTTGAATGATACTTCAAATCTTGATCATTTTCGCCTATCTGACAATGTAACAGGTGATAACTATCTCATAAACTCATATTTAAAGAGGGATCCAAGCTATCTAGTGATGAGAATATCATAGAGACTTCTAGGTCACATTACCAAAATTTTGTCAAAAAAGCCCATTGTCTATTGTCAACAGTGATTGACGTAAGGACAGCCCACATAAAAATCACTTTCAAACTAAGCAGATTTCCATTTGTCAACGCGGCAAATGCGCATGACCAATTTGAACCTGTGGATCCTGGAACCTGCCCTCACACATAATTTGCGATTGTGTGGATTCCTATTAAAATGACTGGATTTCGCCAGTGAAAAATTGCTGAATAGAATTAAATGTGACCACAAGTTTACCTAGAACCTAGCAACCACCCAGAAAAGCCAAGCAACACCTTAAAAACCAACCTGAGAAATGTAACAATATTGATGCATTGATCACCACCAACTTCTACATTGGCAGAATTTTTTTAAATTTAAATTAAACATCTAAAAACCTAAATTAAAATTATGTTGCTACAGAAAAATAATTATTCCAAATATACCAAGAAAGAATAAATTCCCCTTTAAGAATCCATTCAGTTTAACTCTAAAATGGCCATCAAAGCATCTTGAGCTTTACAGAACTACAATGGAATCTAGAATTCTGATGCCTATTATTTTTAATGCTCGGGCTCCAGCCGTGTGGGAGAATTCAACAGGAGCATGTGAAACTGTTTTATGAATGTAGCAGGTCAAAATCTGTTTCTCACGCTCGTCTGGATGTCACACCAAGAATCTGACCCTGTACTCAGCAATTACGGTCTAGATGCCTGAAGGACGCTCCCTCTCATTAAGAAGTGTGTGTGACATACGGACCCTAGGGTCTGCACTGCACCTTAAGTGACCTTCATATGTGAAATACATAACATGAGATATATTTCAATGAATGCATTATTTTAATATGTAATATGAACTTTACACATGTAAAAAACACAGTGGCCCCAAAACGTATTTAGAGACTTGAAATATCAGAATGTCATTGCATTTGAAATGCAGTATCAAACTAGACAGCATCTGCAAACAGGATATATTTTCTCAGAACTAACTAAAGTCACTTTTCAGAGCCATTTTTACAATTACCTTTAATCTAACTGACACAAAAATGATTTTAGTGGATGTAAGAAGTTCAGCAACCCTAATTTTGCCAATTAGAACATCATCGTGGTCGTGGATCAACATCAATCAATCAGAATGATTGGGAAAGGGCCAGAGATCAGTGAGGTCTAGGTTAAGTGGCTTGTACACATCAACCTATCATTTCCCTCTGGTTTAGAAGTAGTTAATGGTTGGGGTTAAGTTTAGGACTATGATTGTTTGATAAAACTGATGTTGATCCAAAGACCAGCAACATCACAGTGACCAATAAGATCAAAGGTGTCCACACCAAAATAATCATAACCACAGGTGTAGTCATCACATTAACCACATCTATAGACACATCCCACTAACATTTATCGGTCATAAAGTGCTAAAATACTGTTTGCCTTCATTTTAAACCGTGTAATAGTGTTTAAATGTTCTTTATGTGAAATATTTTGTTTGAAAAGTGCGCAGGTGTGATATGTTGACACTTGGTTTGACATTTTGTTATCTAACGCAATGACATTTCAAACATTTTAAGTGTGACACAAGTGTTCAAATACATGTAACACACGCTCTCTGGCATCTTACATTCAATTTCCATTTCACTTCCAGCCACAAAGCATGGACCCCTCATTATATTTCTCTCCGGCATATAGAATAACATGCTGACTGACACATTCTGACCCTTTGAGGGCTGAAGCTGTTATATTCAGGTGACAGACACACAGGCATTTATCATCTGAAAGACAGGTGAGAAAGGTGATACTTTACCTTCGATATGATTAACGGCTCGTCGTGTTC
>NW_015786895.1:0-2496 GCF_001515625.1 Sinocyclocheilus rhinocerous | reverse complement strand
TGATGTGGGCCCCCACACCCCTCCACTAATATAATTTATTGTACAATATATGAGCATGGAGGCCCACATGTAATCTAATAGGGGTTTCTTAAAATATAACAAAACAGATAACAAATAAATGTAAATAAAGGTTTTTACTGAAGATCAGTTAAAGCAAAATATTCAAATATAACATTATATATATAAAAACAAATGGAGAGCAAACACTAAAACAAATTTCAATCAGTAATGAACTTTGAAACAACTATGAAAATATATGTATATCGGTTTGATCATTAACCTTTCATGACCTTTTACGTCACTTCACCTAGGATGAACCAAAATCCCATTGTCGGACCTTTTTGTTGGCAAAGTCACTTATGATGTCTTTGAAGTCCAGCTGTCTGCTTAGCTGGCTTTCAATTGAAAGTCGGGCAAGGCTATTAAACCTTTCTTGAGTTTGCGTAGACCTGAGATAGTTTTTGACAAGCTTCAACTTGCTGAAAGCTCTTTCTGCACCAGAAACAGAGACAGGTAGAGTGCAGAAGATGCGCACTGCAACACACACCTCTCCAAAAATGCTCTGGAGCTGCATCCTGTAGATTGAATTCAGCAGGTCAAGAGGAGACTGACAGTCTGCAAATGTAGCATTATACACAGATGTAAGATGCCTCACTTCGTTCTCAAAGCCTGTTGTAAGATCCTGTGCATATTTGCTCACTAATGAGTGGCAAGCTGGGTGAATCTGATCTTCTTCTAAGTCTTTTAACGACAAGATTGCAAAAAACTCTTCATATATCTTTGCAGTGGTTTGGAAGCGGATATCCAGTGCAGAGATTATATTATCCAATGCCACAAAAAACACATTGTTTCGAAACCGAATTTCTTCTGTCTCTAGTTGGTTGGCATCCTCTGAACTCTGACTCTCATCTGCAAAGCGCTTTCTTTTTCTTTTGTGGCTGACTGGAAACCCCTTGGGCACATCCATAGCTTCTGCAATGAGGGAAGCTTCTGCAAAAAGATTATCCCATGAGTTACGCAAAACTTCCATCTCCTCTTTAAGTGCCCGTATGTTGTCTATTTCAACTTCTATTGAAATTTTCCCTGATTGCAGAATTAGGTTTCTGTCTTCAATGGACTGCAGGATTTTCTTCCATACAGTGAGAAGAACTATGGCTTTGAAGGACATGAAGTACTGTTTTAGACCACTGGCCTCTGACCTAGCTTCATTGGTTAAACTGCACTTAGCAAGGATGGTGTCCAGAGCTTCTATAATTGATGGCAAGTGGTTTGCTACAGGTTTAACTGCAGCTATGCGTGCACTCCACCTGGTCTCTGATAAGCGTTGAAGGGAGCAGCCAGTCTGACTTTTAAGGATTGCCCAACGCTCGGGACTTGCACTAAAGAGATTGTACAAGCGGTTCAAACAGCCAAAAAATGTGGAAACATCAGGACATGACTCTGCTGCTTGTACACCAACAAGATTCAGAGAGTGTGAGGCACAGGGTGAATATGTGGCAAGAGGGTTTATTTTCTTTATTTCAGCCTGAACCCCTTTTACTTTGCCGGACATATTTGCCCCATTATCAAACCCTTGTCCCCTGCAATCTGAAATATCAATGGAATGTTCCTCCAAAGTCTTCAGTATCATTTCTGATATTTCCCGGCCAGTCTTACCATTGAAAGCTTTGAACTGTAAAAAACGCTCAATTATCTCCCACTGATCATTCTCCTTGTTTGCAACATATCTTAAAAGAATCACATTCTGCTCCATGTGAGAAATATCAGGAGTTGCATCACAAATCACAGAATAATAAATTGCGTGCTCCCTTTCCTTCAATATTTCTTCCAAGACCTTTTCTCCACAGAGTTCAATAAATTCATTTTGTGATTCTGGGCTAAGGTAATGTGTCATTCTTGCACCTGTCTTCTCTGACACTTTTTGCAAATGATCACTGAGCAAAGGATCATAATGAGCCAACAGCTCTAATGTGCCAAGAAAGTTACCGTTGCGAACATCACCTAAATTGTCTGTGGTCCCTCTGAATGGTAAGTTTCTTGATGCCAAAAAAAGTGTGACATCTAATATTCTTTCAAGAATTGCTTTGTTTTTTTCAACTTCCATCTGTATTTGTTTTTGCAAGCTGCTATCTATTCCTTTTGCTTCTATCAAAGAATATTTCAGATTTTTCCACTTGAGGTAGCATGCTTTGTGTGCCTTACTTGCTTCATGGTCAGGGAATTTATTGTACATTCTCCGCCATTTTAGATCTGCTGTTTTGTACCCTTCTTTAGAGTTTAGTGCACTAGTTGATGTTTTTCTGAGGTCATCCTGTGAAAAGAGCATGCATGGCACACAATATAATGAATCCATGCTTGGACTGTATGTCAACCAGTCTCTCTTCTGTTTCTCTCGCCCATTTGCTGACTTACTAAACTGGAGATACTCTGGAAATTTCTTTCCTTCTGAATCCTTGGGCATAATAGTTTTCAGGTCTGTCTGACTGGCAGTGGCTA
>NW_015786894.1:0-2500 GCF_001515625.1 Sinocyclocheilus rhinocerous | reverse complement strand
TCTCTCTCTCTCTGTCTTTCTCTGTAAGGTAATTGCGTTATACTGACAGTAATTTAGAGGTGCTTTACTCTTAGTGACAGGGACATCAGAAAGAGCTTGCGGAGAGTGGCGGGAACCCCTGAAAATAACTTTTCAAGTAAGACGCCCACACAGCTCGCATGCTCAAACACAGTGGTTGCATTGAATTACTTTTCAGTTCCTTTTAACAGGATAAAAATCAATGCACGATTAAAAATTTACACCAGAACATGAGGCTTGCAATTATTTTCAGTGGGATTTTTATTTTGGAACTCACACGTCAACAAACTGCATTTTTCATTTTAAATCATGATGGTTGGTGTGCTACAAAAGTATTGTGAGCTTGCACAATATTTCTTCTTGCTCCTGAGCCTGGAATGATGGAAGAAATCTCCTTTTCTCCAATCGGAATGAATCCAAACCCATTTCAGATTCTGACAGTACTGTTTATATGAACCCTAAACGATGCAGTCTGATTCACATATTAGTTTATCTGTGCATTATATCTGTAATCCAAACAAAACTTCAGCTCATATGCAGTGCCCAGTTGCTGTGTTCACAACCGCAGAAAGCCATCGTAATAATGTCACTGGACCTACCAAGAGAAACTTGGTAGTAAATATTTAGTACATTTTCACTAGCCAGTTCATAAGACATGAAATTGCGTGTAAACATACATGTTATGGCACTGTGCATGTGTGCAAAGTATTTTTTAATTCAATTGAGAAAACTCAAGATTTAAGCATTTACATGCTTCTTTTTTTCCTGTTGATTGGCTTATTTCAGGCCTACACCAACCCATTAAATTAGATCAAAATTTCATTCAGATCGATTGAGGTGTTTCAGTCCAATTATCAACGGATTATTCGGGTGTATGAAGACGTAGCTACTGAGACTCCAGTAATATCACACTCCATAGCCTTATAATGGACGTTTCTTATTTGTCACCACCAGGGTGCATAATTAGCACCCACCACCAGCCTAATGTGGGTAATTTTGCCAATTCTACTCACCACCGTGGCAGGTGGCCCTTCACAGATTGGCCTTTGACAAGAAATGGTCTTGTTTAGAAATAAGACACACACTGGTACAGTAGAAGTCACACATTTGATTATAGTTGGATCTCCAGTGCTGAGTGCAGGCACACATGCAAGGCTCAGAATGACATTTTGGCATGTATACGAAAGATCCAACTGAACATCTCAGAAAGGTGTGTATATTCACTCTCCACAAATGTGCATTTTCTTGTGATATTAGTTAAATCTTTGTACTACTTTCAGAAAAGTAGGACAGGTGACCTAACATTATGGACACTCAGAGTTCCTGAAAACAGTATTAAAGATGCCTTAAAAGAGGTGAAAATGAAATGTAAACACCCAATTACAAAAACAATTTGATAATTTAATTCAAGATGCCTTAAATACAATATCCATTATCAGTCAATTATAGCTATAGATCTTCAGTTCTATCTTTCAGCTATTTTTCAACAGATGGATGGATTGAACAATAGATAGAACTAGAGACAGACAGGAAAGGTAAGAACCTATTTTAAAGTAGTCTCGAGCTATCCACCTCCAGCCACTTAAGACAGTAACCCAAGGAAGGACGAGACAAAAGAAGAAGGCAGAAAAATAGAGCGAGAAAAGAGCACAAGGTTATTTCCTTCTTTTATCCATTTTTTGACCTTATGACCTAGTAAATCCCAAGACATTTAGTTTGATCAGCAGGCCACAGTTTATTCCCACAGCACTAAAGACGTTAAGACTGAGCAGACCGCCAATGTACAAATGTCTCACCCAGCAGGCTTCCCCTTTATTGAATTTACTGCTGTCATGACTGTGTTTGATAATGCCAACTTTGATAACGAGTCAAAAGATTTTAAGGCATAAATCATCATTTTCCACAGCTTCATCAGCTAACATTTCTGTCAGACTTATACTGATCTATGGCATGAGCACTTATACACCAGTCCATCAGCTGTCATCTTCATATCAGTAAAGACATGAAAGTAAGATCTGTAATATGATTGGCCTAGCTTATGTAAGAGCTGTTGTGTAATTAAATCCCTTATGTAAAGCTGCTGTTTTGTGACTGACTCAACTGAGGTTCAGTACAGTGCAGGCTGTACGAGGCGTACTGAGAACAATTCTCTTTCTCCTCTTCTGAATGACACAACTGATCTGATCTTACGGTCTCAAAACACGAATCCTACGGGAAAACACGAACTATAATCTATCTTACCTGTATCTGATAAAATGGGAACACACCGATTAATCAGCAAATAAGTACATTATTTTACAGTATTCTTTTACATCAGTTAACAGGATTTTAAAATGGGCATTAAGAAATTAAATTGATTTTAAAAATCATATGACTCATCTATTTATTATATGTTTGATTAAATGCAGTGGGGACCAGAAGTGATGTTATACTTCTGGATAATTTAATAATTATTCTGTTTTGTAATTAACTAGTTAATTAA
>NW_015786893.1:0-2498 GCF_001515625.1 Sinocyclocheilus rhinocerous | reverse complement strand
CATGACTAGCACCGCAGGAGTGCCCCAGAAGACTGCCCGAAAAAAGAAATGCCAGAGAGCGAATAGAGAAAGATGTCCGGTTTCGCAGACGCTCAGGAATGTTGCGAGCTGTGTGAGATTTCCAAACAAACACCGCAGTGCCGCTCTCTCCTCTCTGCCCCGAGGCACAGCCCAGCACTCCTTTATATGCTCACCTCCCACCGCCGCCTCGGCACAACAAGCTTCCCATCAGTCTGGGTGATCTGTTTCACTAATGCGTCAATTGTTCAGTTGTTTTTTTTATTATTATTTGCAGTGCTGTTTAACGCATCCCTTGTTTCCTCTGGACTGTATCTAGCCTCTTTCCCCCATCCAAAGTGTTAGATTATGGGACATGCAGTACTTTGACTCTCCCTCTGCATTTAAGAGCATATGGTTGTCTGTGAAAAGCCAACCCTGACAGGATGACAGCAAAAAAACTTGTGCTGTCTCTCTGCCTTTGACCCAGTAGTACAAGAGCGAGAGAGAGAGAGACCACAAAACTCCGTCTGAACCCTCATGCACAGAGATCCATCTGAACACTGGCAGGCAAAAGTGAATTAGAGGAGGAGGAACTCAAGAGCCAAATGACTAGGACTGTCATCAGAGGAACAGGTGTGGCCAAATACTGATGTTTTCATAGGAGATGCTGATGAGACAGATCTGCCTAGAGTACGATGTAAAATGTTTGGCTCTCGTCTGGGATTCCTAAACACGAAACATCAGCCCAACTGCGCATGTTAAGAGTGTCAACCACTCAAATGACTATGAAACAAAGAACAGATGCAGAATGATGTAGAGAAGAAGGAATCTAGCGTTCCCAAGTCATTTAGAGATCAGAAAAACCTGCAATGAATGATCACCATCTAGTGGTCATTTGGCTACATTGCAGATTTAACAGAACAAGTTAAAAATTAATGTATTGACAGAAAATGTTTGCTTGTGAATGAATGGGATTTAGATTCGGTATATGATTATTGTGTAGTAACATAAGAAAGTAAGATAATATATGCTTATTATCATTGCTTAGTGTACCTTAAAGGAAACTTTTACCAACCCTCATGTTGTTTCAAAGCCGTATTACTTTCTTCTGTAGAACACAAAAGGGAATGTTTTGAAGAATGCCAGTCTATTCCATGCAACAAACAAAAAATAATTTAAAAAAAGTAACCCATGCAACTTATGCACTGTAAGTCTTCTGATATCACATTATAGCTTAATTGGAGGAACCTGAAAATTATATTTTACATATGTTATACTCTACCATTTTCAATAAATCAGTAGTACCATTTTCAGAAATCAATACTTTTATCCAGCAAGGATGCAATAAATGGATCAAACGTGACAGTAAAGACTTTTACAATGTTGCAAGAAATTGCTGTTTTAAACAAATGCTTTAAAATTCCATTAATCAAAGGACCATAACAAAAATGTATCATGGTTTTCACAGAAAATATTAAGCATTTAGATAATAAATAATTATAAATAAATAATATAATTGTTTATATTAATAAATGTTTCTTAAACACCAAATCAGCATATTAAAATGATTTCTGAAGAAGCATGTGACAATAGATGCATGCTGAAAATTCTGCTTTGCCATAATAAATTACATAATAATCTTAAACTAGAAAAACAGTTATTTTAAATGGTAATATAAATGCAGTCTTCTTGAGCATAAGAGACTTATTTCAGAAACATTAATAAATCTTACAAACCCCAAACTTTTGAACGGTACTGTATATTGCAGGTGCATATTCAAATTTGGTCAGCGCCATTTTTACCGACTTGTCTCACAACCATCAGGATGCAGGTTTGAATTAATATGACGGTGAGAATCAGAATTTAATTTTTGGATGAACTATTCTTTTAATAAAAGCTAGTGACAGCTGTTTGGTATTTCTGCTGCTTTCAATATTTGGTAGGCTAGATATGATGTAGCACATAATGAAAAAGACTATTTCTAATCGCTGTTTGAATCTGTACTTGTAAACAGCAATACAGCGTACAAATCAACCTGAATGAGGTAACAATAAATAATATTACTGCACTGCTGAATGTGCTGAAACTCTTGAGTTTGTGCTTGCATAACTTTAGCCTGCCCTGACCTCTATGGGAAGAATAAGGTATTGCAAAACTCTAGAAATGGGTATATAAATGCAAAAGCAGTTCAGCCCCCTGAACCTATGGGAGTTCCCTGCAGCTGTGTTTTTCACCAGCAAGAACAAGTTCAAAGTGTCAGTTCAAAGCTGACTGCCTGTTGCACCTCATTGGTTCAGCTTTCGGTCAGTGTTGCCCTGGGACATGTAGACTTTAAAACAATGAATGTGAAAAAAGTAGAAAAGGCAACCATGGGCGTTGTTAGGCCGTTTTTAGGGGGGCTATCCTCCCCGTCTTTCAGCGCGTTCTTTTTCAGTCCGCAGACAGCGGCGGCTCAGAGCGAGAAACAGAGGACAAGGTGTGTGTTTATCGATAGATTG
>NW_015786892.1:0-2490 GCF_001515625.1 Sinocyclocheilus rhinocerous | reverse complement strand
GCAATGCTACATTTCTCCAAATCTGATGAATAAACAAACTCATCTGCATCTTGGTTGGCCTGAGGGGTGAGTACATTTTTGGCAAATGTTCATTTTTGGGTGAACCATTCCTTCAAGTATGTTCAGCGGGACAGTGGGCAATGCAACGCTTTGTCCAAGCAGTTGCATCTGCATTCTAAATCAAAATAATCTTTTAGATTCTTAGTGCACATCCCTAGTCTTATTGTACACAATTCAGATGTTTTACTTGTTGATCACATTGTGATCTTCCTCAAAACTGACACCAGTCAACCTCGAGTAAAGAACACAAAATCCTCAGCGATTTTAAAAAGGAACATTTTGTGACGAACCGTTTCCTTGTTTTTGGAGAAAACAAAAGGATGCGTTCGGCCCGTAACGCGTGTTGCCAACTGTTAAACGTGGTGAGAGCTCAGTACTGTTATGGGCAGATACCTTATAGCTCTCATTATGTCCAATGATTGCTTTGTACGCTTGTGAAAGGGCCTCAAATGAATATGAGGTCATTTTTATAAGACCAGCTGCATCCTACATTATGAACACTATTCCCATATGATGTTCAAGAGTTGTAGCAGAAACGCCTTCAATAACTCACCACATCTAAACGTCACCGAACCTTTATGAGAAGACCTTCAGCACTAGCTGGATTGATTGTCATGCAAACGTTTGGCATACAGTACAGTAGGTTTTGTAGGTTATATATTGTTTGTCATTTTTCTTATTTTGTTTGTGCTAAAAATCCATTAGTAGGCCTCGAAATTTAAAGGGGCAGCGTATAACTTTTGCACTGCCTTGTTTCAGCAGTCTGCATTCGCCAGTGGAGTGATAAATGAATTGGTCCGGGTCAAAAATGATGCATCTCACCCACCAGATGCAAATTCAATCACTGCTATTATATAACATCTCTTGAAGGGATCTTTGTAGGGAGGGTAGAAAGATTTACATTTACTTAAGAGAGTTTGAACTCCCTGTAATTCATCAAACGAAGCCTCACAGCTGGCCGCGTTCTGACGCTGAGCACTTTGAGGTGGATTATCGGAGCACTTTAATCAGGCCAGCACACAAATCCTGTCTGTCGGTCTCCTTAACCTCCTACTTCCCTTACAGGGGCCATTTTTCTTGCTGTTTTATAGTAGAAAGGGGCATTCCTGGTGGCTGTGCTGTTGGGTTTGTTTTCCGACTCGAGTGATGAATACAGTGATATTTGGGTGGCAGGTCGCATAAGTTCAGTTTTGCAAAAAGATAAACGCTGCTGCTACTGACTTCTGGTCACTTTGTTACTGCAAATAATCTGTCAAAGGCAAAGCCACCTGAAGAGTACTAGACGACTTTCACAATCAATGGTATTTTAGTATAGAGTTTCAGTTGGATTTTATTTTTAATTGCCAGTTTTCATTTTAATTTTAAGTTTGTTTTAATGTTTTTTTGTTGTGTGCTCTTGTCGTTTTATAATTATTTAAAAAATATTTCTTTAAAGCTTTAATTAATTTGTATTTATGTTTTAGTTTGAGTTATTTTACTTATATTTTAATTTAAACTTATTTAATTTCAGCCAGTGTTTTATTTTAGCTTTATTCCAATCACTGAAGACAATTTTTAATAGTGTTAGGTTTAGTGAACAGAGCATTTATTGATGCTTAACTGGACTCATGACTTGTTTACTTCATTAAAATGAGCTAAACAACGTAATTCTTGAAAATTTTGTCAAGACACAACTCGTTTATATACTAATAGTTTTTCTTAATATTTTGAAATTTTTTTTAAAATATATTTTCAGTTTTAATTTAAATTAAATTTTTAGTAATTTTGTTACATGCTTTTATTTTATTATTTTTTTTATTCCAAATACTTTCAATTTTTTTATTTATTTATTTCAGTTTTAATTTTCAGCTATTAATTTTGAGTTAATTTAATTTTAACTTTGGTTTGTTTCCAAGGTAATATTTCTAGTTTAATTTTTTTTATCGGATATTTAAAATGTATTTTTTCACCTTTATTTTAATTAACAATTAAAAAATAGTTCTAGTTTTAGTCAATGAGGACACCGTTGTGTTGGAGATTTATACGTTTATGTTGTGTTTTTGTGATTGCTATTGTGGTGAAGAGTGGCACTTGTGCTTAGGTTATGGTGTGTTTTTGTCTGCGTTTTGTGTTTTCGGTGTCAATGTCAGTTGTATTCAGTCTCGTCTGACTTGTTTATCCCATATATGCATAGTAATTAGTGAAATGTTCAGCATGCAACCATGCACTATTGCTAGCTAACTGTTATCAGACACAATAACTTAAGGTTGTTCAATGAAACATCTTTTGTTTAAATTGACTTTTTATGCAAATTTTGCCCAGACAGTATTTATGTATGACTTGATAAAGCAAATTAAGTGGTTTGATCAAGTGATTGAGAAGCAATTGCAAATAGTAAGGAATGAGCTATTACAGTTTTTCTCGATTGCTTAAACACATTTCTTGAAACTA
>NW_015786891.1:0-2482 GCF_001515625.1 Sinocyclocheilus rhinocerous | reverse complement strand
AGAGGAAAAGAGAGGCAGAAACCTCTCATGCACCTGTGGGACACAACTGCACGTTGAGTTTACTTAAAACACGCACAACACCACAGGATACTTGGGCTTCTCATACTCTATACATTCTCACCGCTCATTTTCCTCACTCTTGACAGATAATTCCACACCCATTGAATTCTGAGTTTTGATTAAAGGGATAGTTCATCCAAAAATGAAAATTGTTTTGTTTACTCACCCTCATGTTGTTTCAAACCTGTAAGACTTTCTTTTGTGGAAAGTGTCAATTGTTTTTATCCACATTATGAAAGACAGTGGGGATTAAAAAAACACTAATCTCTTTCATTGTATGGACAAAAGAAAATCAGTTTTTCTGGATGAACTATCCCTTTAATGCCCTTTAGAATGTTTTCGACCAATCAGGTCTAACCGATGGAATGGAAAGATATAGGGTGACACATAGAATGCAACATTTTCAGTGACATCCATAGCAGGGATGTTTTATACAATGGAATTATCCAATCAGAGACCTGCAGAGCCGTGCGATACATGAAAATCAGAGTACTTTTAGACGTCTACACACTATACCTCCTATAGATGCATGACCACACTAGCACAGATGGACACTATGGGAGAGTAACTCTATAGCATGCAATGACAGACTGCAATGACGATGCATCGTTACTTTAGTGTTTGAATTTTGTAAAGCGCTTTGAGCAAGGGAAAAGTGCTATATAAACTGGATTACTATTCCATTGGTGTAGCCTTGAGCACCGACTAAATCAAAGCGACCTGTAATACGGCTATCTTGGAATCAAAACAGATAGCAGTCGGGTACCACTAGACAGCATGGAGTCCATTCTGATAGAAATCTCGCACTGTGCACTCCCTTAAATTGAATCTGAATTTAATACCACTTAAAAAGGAACAGCAATTACCAGCAAGCCGGGGAGAAAAAGGACATTGCTAATTGCATTGAAACGGCAGCTATCCAATGGAGTTTCTTGCTAACACACTGACACACACAAACATACTCACATGCACTTGTACAAACACATACAGGCCTCCTGATGTTGCCAATGATGAATAACATCTATAATCTCTCTTCAAAAATACCAAATTGCACCCATATACATACAACACAAGCATCAACACACAAAATACAAAAACAGACAGTAATCATGTCATGATACAAGACTAATATCAGTGGCAGTGTCCTGAAGGGTAGCGAATATCTTAAGCACGATAAGACACTGTGATGATTCAGGGAGTGATCAGAGGAAAACTGATTTTGCCTGGAAACCTGTATAATGTGCATTACCGGGATGCACTTAAGAGTGACATAATTTGCTGGAGATGAAAGTAAGGGCATGTGAAATCAAGCTCACGCTTAACAGCCAATGGGATTAGCTGAAGGGAGCATGACAGTTATGCTACACTAGGTTCATAGGTTTTGTATTGTAAAAAAAATGATAAAACCCCTCCTGTGTCTGCCTGCCTGCGAATCATTGTGAGAAACTAAAGAATCTGGAACTTGAAGACCAAACTACAGAACCTCATAATAGAATCTTCAAAACAAGTTATTATTATGCATGTGTACATGTATCAGTGTGTATCTGCACGTTTTTTTATATTGCTTAGATGTTCTTCAATACTGATTCTCTCTCTCTCTCTCTCCAAACAGTAACTTTAAAGGTGGACTCAGTATTTTTTTTAAGTTTTACCACTAAATTAATTAATAACACTTCTGAAATATGTTTTAATATCAGCCCAAACAGCTGTTTTATTTTACATGGAGTGGGTCACCTCATTGGTGCCGCCATGTTGAAATCACACGACTAGCTGAATACTACTTTATCTCTTTATCTCGAAGACCACCCTCTTATTATTAGACACTTTCATTCATTATAAACTGATCGTAGCTGACTGCAAACAGAGCATTTCTACAATGGTATTGGTAACCTAAAACTACTGGTTTCACATTATTCTACCTCCACACCACTAGGTGTCAGTGTAGGCCCAAGACCAGTGTCCAATCGACCAGTGCAACACACAAAAATTACGGAGTGCATCTTTAACATCACAAAATATGGTTCAGGTTTGCTCATAAGCCATTTTGAGTCAGATTTAGTTACGATGTATCAAATTTTGTTTTGTCATGGATATATCATCATTTTACGTTTTAATGCTACAGTGCTCCTATGGTTACGACATCTAGGGTTTGTGATATTTACATTATGAGTTGTGACACTAAGACTATATGGCTTTCAAGTGACATTTCCTTGCACTGATATTAAAACAGCTGTTAAAGGCTGAGAAAGAACAAGGCCATTTTCAGAAGTTTGTGGGAAAGGCATTGCCAAATATCTGATTGAGTTTTGTAAACCTTTGATTGCATTTCAAACTTTGTGCTTTGCCAAAAATCTAAATTTTTTTATTTAATGTCAACATTAGGGATGTAACAATTCACTCAACTCACGATTCGATTCGATTC
>NW_015786890.1:0-2495 GCF_001515625.1 Sinocyclocheilus rhinocerous | reverse complement strand
TAATTGTATATCAACATTTTTTTATTTTTTATATACGTATATCAAGTAGTTTTACTATATGACATTCACTGATTTATATTTCTTGCTGTTACTTGAAAACTGAATACGTAAATACTCTAAAATATGAATAATGAATATGAATTATGAATACATTTCATAAATCTTTTATAAACCATACCTACACAAATCTAGCTCCACAATAACACACATGTTCAGACACCAATAGACACGATAGGCCCTTATGACAGGTGTGGCACGCCTCAGCGGGCTCAATAGGTGACTAGCACAGTGTGACATCTGAATAAAACCAAAGTGTCATTTTTAATCCAATCAGCATCCACCACACCCGCTCCTGCCCCACCCGTCCCACTCTCCTTCACCTGTCACCCGCTGCCACTAATGCTTATCTGTCCAGTTACAATGTCCCAGCGGAGATGGGTTGGGCCGACTCTACAGCAAGATCAAGGTGGACGAGCCGCGCTTGTCTTGAACACATCATTGACTACCGCCCAAAACCTCTATCCCAGCACCCCCTTGGGGCATTGATAATGAATCCTCTCCCTTCTCTGCATTCAGTGGGTTTCCATCTGAAACGGTCTGGGGGGATTATCATATCTGAGCTGAGATTATGTTTGACTCTGGTGCCGTGTTTGAATAGAGTTGAACAGAGGTGGGAGGTAATGAGAAAAAAAAGACCCTCTCCATTCACTAGCATCAGGGGAACGGTAAATGATTTGATGAAAAGCAAGCAGGCATCCACGGCTGCTCCTTATTTTAGGTCTGAGTGGTGGCAGAGGGGCATGAATGGATTCTAAATTACTTTTTGTGGGTGGATGAAGTATGAGTTCAGAGATTTACAGTCTCATGAAGAGAGACCCATAGCGTGACGATTAACTGGGACGCACGTCACGCAACTAAACAGATACCTTGGGTATACTGTGTATATGCTTAGTTTTGAAAGGACTGACCAGAATGTGCTTTGTAAACATGAGATGCATGCTGTAAAATAACAATAAAATACTTAATAGCGAAGGGGTGACTTTTAATAAACCAATAAAAATGTTTTTTACCAAACAAAAAAAAAAAGTATTTTTAAAAATGTTTACCTTCATTTTCACCCACGAAAACAGGATTCACACTTGTTAGTGCATATACTTTATTTAAAAAAATGTAATTTCATATTATGAATGTGTTATGAGGAATTTGGCAGGAGTGTTTGTCGCCTAGAAGCAACATTGTACAGCAGTGAAATGAATATGACTGCAGTGTGAAAAATGATTCAGTCAAAAAATAAATAAAAAAAGAGCTTGCGCTGAACCAACAAAATAAAGCAGGTCAGTTGGATTCATGCATTTTAAGTTCAATTACACTGTAAAAACAGAGATACTTGATGTACTATTTGAGGTTCCAAAAACTGCTATACGAAACCTCTGAAGAACCTCTAGGCACCCTTTGAAGGTTCTTCAAATACTATATCTTGTTGTGTACTCAAGGAATGTGCAGCCCCATTAGGCCTATTCCTTGTTTTATTTACATTTTTGTTAACTTTAGTTTTGTTCCATAACTTTGTTCCTCTACTATTTTATGAACAGTTTGTTCTACATGTGCTATTTTATCTTATTCTTCTTTCCCAAAAGCTGATTATGTGGAGAATTTGGGAATTTACGCTATGTTTTCAGTATAGGCTTATTCACCCAAAAATATCATAATTTACCTGCTCTCATGTTGTCTCAAATAACTTTCTTTTTTCTGTGGAATACAAAAGAAAATATTTTGAGTCCTAACAAGCTGTTGTCCCTCTAAGACTTTATATTTCACATAGAAATGAGACACGAAATGCAATATTCAACAATTTAAACCACCTAAATGAATGTAAAAACACTACACTGAACAGTTTTTTTTTAAAGGTTGATACTTAATACTAACAATCCTATCTAAATAAGAAACGGTTACAATGATGGCAGATTTTACACTGTAACAACCTGAAATTTAGAGAATATAATAATAATAATCATCATCATCATCATCATCATCATAGAAACTGGTATCTTCCTCTACAAATACCATTTTTACACAGCTGGGTCCCTTGTGTACTGTGAAATTAAATGTATGCACTTGACTGTATGTGAGACACATGTGAATGGATGTGAATGTGTGTGTCTCAGGCTGATGAATGAAACATTTCCCATGGCCTGACACTAAACATGTTGTCCAGCTGGCTAAACGCCTAGCTTTGGAGTGACCTCGTGGCTTGGTACAAACTGTTGACCCTCCTGGCCATGTTCTGCTTAATGGATACTGTGTATCTCCTGCCAGCTCTGCCATGCCCTGGCAAAGACATGGACACCCAGCTGACCTCTTCTGCCCCCTTCTCTCAGTCAAGCCAGGAGCAACTAACCCCAATGGATTTCTCATTTGTGGCTTGTGCACAATCAATGCACCTTCTCCTCCTTCCCAGACGGGGACCATGGATCAGCACTTTCCTGTGTGTGTGT
>NW_015786889.1:0-2342 GCF_001515625.1 Sinocyclocheilus rhinocerous | reverse complement strand
TATGTGTGTGTGTGTGTGTGTGTGTGTGTGTATATATATATATAAATGCTGTTATGCTTTTTCTTGGTCTGAAAAAGATCAAATGTGAGCGGTTCTGTGGGTGAAAATGCCTTGTTGGCACAGGAGAATGGCCAGACTGGTTCGAGCTGATATGAAGGTAACAATAACTCCAATAACCCCTTGTTACGATTGAGGTATGCAGAAGAATATCTCTGACCGCTCAACACGTTGAAACTTGAAGTAGCCTAGATGGGGTGTAGCAGCAGAATACCACACCGATTGCCGCTCCTGTCAGCTAAGAACAGGAAACTCAGGCTACAATTTGCAGGATAACGCGTCATGTCACAAAGCTCAATTCACCTCAAACTGGTTTCTCCAACATGACTCTGAGTTCACTATAATCAAATGGCCTCCATGGTCACCAGATCCCAATCCGATATGTGATGGTGGAATGGGAGATTTGCATCATGGATGTGTAGGAACTGTGATCATCTCTTTATGGACCACAATCTCTGAGGAATGTCTCCAGCACCTTGTTGAACTGATACCACGAAGAATTAAAGCAGTTTTGAAGTCAAAAGAGGGTCCAACCCAGTACTAGAAAGGCGTAAACCGGTGATTTCTGTCAGGGCGCATTTTCTGTTTTGTCCAACAGGTGGGCCTATTGGGAAAAGTACTGCATACGCGCTTTTCATACAGGTTGTTTGGCAGTTTCTCAACACAGTTACATTACATTTAGGCGATGCTCCGAAATAAATTAAAAGCATTATGCGAAGTATCATAAGCGAAGTATCATAAGCATAACACCAGTTAAAGGGCCAGCTGCACACAGCAGCGGAGCAGAGTGCGGAAGTGTGATGCCACTCGCAGAAACTGAAAGTAGCGTCTACAAAAGAAAGAGGTAGGCTAAAGTTATATCAAAGCTCTAATATAGTTTATAAAACAAAATATTGTCAAAAGCAGACGTAGGCTGTGCAAATTTACACATTTTATGTAGCCTAACTTGTTTAGCCTCATAACTTTAGCTTTCTTTAGTTTGTTGTAGTTAGTTTGTTGATAGAAACCATAGTTTATATACGAGTTTACGATTGTGTGGGGTGTCAAATCTTACATTTGAGAGTAGTCAGCTCTTTGATTCATGTTTCTCCTCAGGCAGTGTTTGAACACAACACAATGAGCCATCAAATAGACGATGTAATGGCGCTCTGCTGTAAGATCTCAGAGAGCAGGCAGATTAAAGCGGCTGTACAGAACTCAGCCAAAGGAGCTGCTGTTGCTGGTGGAGGGGCTTTTGTAGGGGGGCTGCTCGGAGGTCCACCCGGTTTATTTATTGGTACGTATGCTTGTGTGTTTTGATTTCTTGTCATCCACAAACTTTGACCCACTTCACTTCTTAACCACAGAGTGGCGCTATAATATCACCTATAAACAATTGTATGGTGGTTTGTTCTCTGAAGCTAGTATGTTGACTTTTTTTTTTGTAATAACAGTAAAGATTCTGGCATCAATGGTTTCATGAAGAACCTTAAACCAAATCCTTATTAACCGTATTTCGATTAGCCTGTGTAGAAAATGTTGGAACAAATTCATCAATAAAGTCAATGTTTAGACAATTTAATTTGATCAACTTTAAATGTCAAGTGAAGAAAACAGATTATTTTATCGATTAACAATTATGGACAGTCTATTTAGTGAACCTAGTGCATCTTTAGCAGTTTGTTTCTTTGTCCTACTTGATCTCCATTTCCTATTATAGTACGCAGGTAGTGCTTTGGGAGGTGCCGTGGGATGGTGGATGACTAGTGACAAATTCCATCCTCTTCACCAGATCATAATGGAGATGCCTCGTCAACAGAAGACGAAACTGTACTCTGAGGTCATGGCAGTACTGGGCAAACTGGACTGGGTTGATCTGGCTCAACTCATTTTTCTAGTGATGGGTAATTCCTCTCTACAAATGCGAGTACTTACTACTTTAATCTCTTTTGCCACAAAAGAGCTCGGAGCCAAAGTGGAGTATGCACAAAAATAGTGTGTTAAAGTCACCGGCTTAGTCTAAGCCAAGTTTGACTATCTGAAGAGCTTGTTTAATTTAGGTGTTTTTGTTGTTTCTGAAAGATGTGTTTTTACTTTATTATAAAGATGCTTGTAGGTGTTATGGTCGACTCCTTTTCCTATATTTCTATTTGAATCCAGTTTACCAGAGCCACAGAGTTTCACTGTAAACCTCAACATGTTTAA
The DNA here is from genome assembly GCF_001515625.1 of Sinocyclocheilus rhinocerous. NCBI lineage: Eukaryota > Metazoa > Chordata > Actinopteri > Cypriniformes > Cyprinidae > Sinocyclocheilus > Sinocyclocheilus rhinocerous. Next base: position 101 of record NW_015786889.1, on the reverse strand, counting down.
AATATTTAAATGTTTAAAATGAATGAAATTCAAAAGAAATTGAGTAATGAATTAGTGAGTCAATCTGAGTAATTAAGCAATAATCCTTTCTAACACGAAAC
>NW_015786888.1:0-2473 GCF_001515625.1 Sinocyclocheilus rhinocerous | reverse complement strand
CCCAAAGGTGTATATTTGAAAGAACTTTTTTTTGGTCAATATTTTGTTGAATTTTTTTTTTTTTAGTGAAAACAAGATACACATGAACACACACACATATTTTTCTTTGACTAATAAGTGAAAAGCTACCACATAATTATTGCGACCTCTGAGAGATGAGATGAATCATTTCCTGTGGATATTCTGCCAACAAGATGTTCCTCATTTTTCCCCAGAACTCTTCAGGTCAGCAAAAACAGGAACAAAATCACTCTATTAAGATGAAGAGTGAGGCAAACATGCCGCCGTTGTAAGGAGCCAAAGCACAAGTGTCTGGTTTTTTAAAGCGTAATGAGGTAATTTTCAGTACAAGCCGTGTCCCTGTTGTGCTCTTAAGCTGCATAGTGGTGCCGTAGCAGTAGGTATTATAGCACATCCTGCTCCCATCAAAATCTCTTACTGCTTCCACACAAGGCCCATATTCACCCCAAGTGCACTTAGAGACACTTCATATAAACTTTATCCTGGGTGTCTGCCATTAAGAGCAGTACACTCGTAACTTTCACGCCTGGCTGCAACAACTAAACCCCAGCGATGCTGACAGTTTCAAAAAACCTCTTTGAAATATTTATCCAGAGCAGATTAAAGTCAACATGAAATCAAAATTCACCCCATTTACATTCTTAATGCATGGTCTTATTGTGCATGAATTATCAGCTACGCTGTTTTAAAGAAAAACCAACAGCATTTCATGTTGTCATCATCTTGAAGTTATGCATTAAAAGAATAATCTGGGTTTTATATCAATATAAGCTCATACATTTTATATATATGCACACAAAAAAGAAGGACATGTGCAAATTAATTTGTGATAATGATATTTTTTTGTAACCCATAGTGAGGCACTTACAATGGAAGTGAAAAAATACAACTTCAGTATTAAAAAATAAATAAATAAAACAATTACAATAAAATAAAATAAAAATGCATGTGTATGTAACAATATGCATCTGATTTAAGTGTGATAAAATCACTGTATAATCTTTTCTGTGTTATTTCTGTTATAGAGTTGTCTGTAAAGTTATACCATTTTTTATTTTCATCTCCATGATAACATAATGGCTTCAATAATGGCTTAAATAATTGAAATAGCTTTACAGCAAGTTTTAACAGAAAATTGTAGAATAATGTTGATCACCACAAACATTAATTTCCTTGTCCCTCCTCTTAAAAAAAATAACTTAATTTAAAAAATAGAACACAATAGAAGTAAATTGAACCTTAAAATATGCACTGTTTCAAGTACAGTATAGCCGCAAACCATAAATTAATTAATTAATTAATTAATATGCATTTGATTTAGGTGTGATAAAAATCAATTCCTAATCACTTTCTAAGCTTTTCTATGTAAAGTTATACCAAGTTTGATCTTCATTGCCATAACGGCATAAACCCTAAAATGGCTGTACAACTAAAATGCACAAGTTATGACAGAAAATGAATGCAAGTAAAAAAAAAAAATGTGGTTTTTAAATCCTCCAAAATTGTCCCCTTGTACTTCAGTTGTAAGAGCCTCATTGTAACCTCCATATTTTGTAAGAAAACAAGAGAAATTTGTCACAAATGCTGTCATTTGAGCTTAACTGGAAATCTGTAAGTTCTGTTGATGTAGGAATGGAGGTGAAATGCTGTGTGTTTACTGCTACAGAAGGCAAAGACGTTCACCTGGAAATCATGGTGCAGCTCAGGGCAGAGGCGCACATATTGGCCCAGCTGCTCTAGGGGCCGGTCGGGCTCTGGTCGGGGACACAGCTTGTTCACATCTGTTTCCAGGTCATCCTCCTGCCATTGAGAAACACAGAGCTATAAACGCCGTTCACTCTGCAAACTGAAACATATATATCCTCCCCTGTCACAGCATGTGAGGACCAGAGGCCATGTGACCAGCTCCAGCCAATAGAATGCAGCAAGCTCTGACCTCTGACCTTTACTCTGTCTTTGTTTATGGCAAGTGGGCCAAGCAGCGGACAAACAGCAATTACACACCTTATTTGCCAGGTGAGGCACATGTGAGCGGTCACCCCTCCAGCTGTGCTGTAAATGTCACTCTCACACATACATAGGAACAAAACGATTAGTGCGGTTCTCTTCTGTGCCACTAGGAAACAGAAATCAGGTAGTGACCCTATTAAGCCCACCAAAAAAAAGTTTTCCATGGTTTTTATAGATATCTGAATAACTTTCCAATAAAGTGAGTATTAAATTAAAGATTATTCTTTCATATAAACTGAATTAAATTACTTTTAAATTGCAAGTGTCCATTTAAGCCTAGCTATTTTATAAATATGCCAATAAAACATTTTATTAAATATATACTTTTAAAAATATATAGTTCTTTTAAAGTTCTTTTAATTATTTTTCTACCATCATAAGTGGGTAATGATTGTGGATGTAAATTTAATTTAATTTAATTTAATTTAATTTAATTTAATTT
>NW_015786887.1:0-2484 GCF_001515625.1 Sinocyclocheilus rhinocerous | reverse complement strand
ACATGCTCATCATGTCTAAATGTACAGTGTGTGCTGCTAGAATACTAAAGCTCTTAAAACACTTCAGTCTTTCACTATCAGTGTATCACATATTCTTTAATCTCCTCAGTTATAAACCCATCCACCTGAATCTGTCTTCATTCATTTAAGGCCAGATCTGGGGCTCTCTCCACTCTTACTCTGAAGAGCTTTGGCCTGGAATAGCTCTTAAAGGTATTTGAATTTGGAGAGGAGTGAATCAAGAGAATGTTATGGTGGAAAAACAAAGAGCTTCAAGAAAAGAATAAATAGAGATTTCCTCTGCTTCCCTCAAGGCATAACCTGTTATTATACTTTTCCAGCACCCTGATATTATCATTTGTGCATCCAAGAACCAATGTTATCCAAACACTAGTCCCCTAACTTATGTCAATATCTCTAGCGGCAATCATTGTCTCTAACTTCTAACAACAGATTCACCGCACACTTCTTTAATTACCACAGAAATTGGTAAATCTGTGTTTCAATATTTAAATTAACATTTACATTTGCATTCGAATGGCTGTATGCAGGTGCATGAAATTTTTGTTGTATTATAAACATCATGATACGTTGTTTTTATGTGCAGTTTTAAAGCCCTGATGATCCAAACAACTAAGTAAACATCCTTAAGAACACTATAAGTACCATCTCTTGCCACAGCATTTCATTTTCTATGATTCTGCAGATAAAAATCCTCATCACACATGCATCAGTTCCTAAGTGGCTAAGCTCAATGTTTCTGTGACAGAAGACTGCGTATGAATATAGATTGAACATATTTGGAGACAATATATATGCAAAAATGGCTATTATAATTTGTTTGCTGATGAATTGATTTTATATTTTGTATCTAATACAATGAAATGCATCCAATGTATTACCTTTGAACTAAATCAGTTGAAAAATAATTGTACGCTGTTGTCTTCTGATCGTTGACCAAATCCTCACACAAGTGTCTGTATTTCTATTTGTCTAAACTAGGAATATAACATCCATGGATGGTGGGTTGGAGAGCTGGATGGCTCTATTGGCATAGTCCCCAAGGAGTTTTTACATCCTGCTTATATTCTATGAGGTACTTGCATTCACAGAATCATTCTACATGAGTACTTAGCTTATGGCATAAACGAGAACAAAGAAACACAACTTAAACTGAGAGTGAGAAATTGTGTAATTGTCATATTGTATCCATCAATGAACTTTACCACTGTTTTAAAGTTTCAGAAGTTTTCAAAATTGCGTCAGCATTAAATCCAGTCCCTCCATGCTGACACCTGCTGGAAATTATTGCAACTACAAAGATATATGGCAGCATAATTTTAGATTCACACATTTAGAGTATATTCTTCAAACTGGTGTTAAATATTTTTCTTTTCTTTTCTAGGTTTGCTTTTTGTGAAGATCACAGAATGTTCAGCGTTATAACACTTTAACACCTCATCATGGTTTGAAAACTGTCAATGATTAGATAAGAATGTGAATTCAACATGCATTTTAGTCCATTTCTAGAACCTTAACCCTATCTGAGACCAAATAGATTTTCTTACTTTTTTTTTGTATATAAGCCTTTTTATTTCATGATTAGTGTACATTAAGAGGCTTGTCTAAATCTACATTTCACGGGTTTTCTGATTTGTTCAAACATAAGCCACATTTATGCAAATGGTGTACATAAGAAAAACATTTGTAGTGTAAGAACTTCTCATTTATCATCACTTAAAGGCTGTGTTCTATTTCAACAGCACAAAATATTGAATACAATTATCCTTTTTAATGTACAATTAAGACCGTGACTGCAAAGAGCCATTATCAGTTATTCTTTAGTATGTTGAAAGTTCTTAACTTTGCATTTGTTTTTGAAATTGCTTGGTTCACAGTACTACTAGCAATTTCAGTAGATATTACTCCATGGAAATAACCTGTCATACCACAGTTTAATTCAAATAAAAAGCCTTGCCACTTTGGACTTAAGTATACTTTTTGTGTAAAATTGAATTACTTGTATTCAAATAGGGACTGCAAATCAAATTACTTCTAAAAATATTCAGGAAAAAAGCACAACACAAGAACAGCACTTAATGACGTGCCTTAAATGTATTGTAAAAACAATACTTTATTCAGCAAAATGTATCACAAATGACATTGGACAAAATGAAACCATAAAAAGCTTCCAGAACTTGATGAATCAGTTATTTCAGATGAAAATATAATATTCCATCATGTAATAACTGTCAGATCACACTCCAAATAAAATCTTGCACAATAACTGCCTTGCTTCCACTTTAGCCTACATGTACATTTCAGATGAACAACATAACCTGCTTAAGTGAAACACGGCATCAATAAGAGCTTCTCAACCGGAGAAACAGAGCATCATGGGTAGATCCATAATCACTTAACCCCTAAGAAGGCTCAGAAACACTTGAAATGCATTCAAAAACTACATGGAATTTGGCTTTTCAA
>NW_015786886.1:0-2465 GCF_001515625.1 Sinocyclocheilus rhinocerous | reverse complement strand
GTCATCAAGTGAACAGTGGTTTAAAGTAAGTGTAACAGAAAATCAGTGTAGCAAAACACAACATATGTCTGTAGCTGAACTCTCTTTAAAGCTAAGCCCTTGATGGAAACCTCTAAGAAAGCTGAGGTTGCTGCTGGACGAAGAGTTAATGAGGTAATTAAAGCCCAAGTCGAATGACAGACACACTGTAAATTAAAACTGTTTAGTCCTTATACATAAATAAGCATCTTCCAGCTAATGACGTCATTTTTTGGAGGGAAATGAAAAGCAGAAACATCTCATTCTCATTAAGAGAATATATTGATATTTTGTAGCATTAGTTGTGTCTGTATAAATCAGCCTGGACAAATAGAGTATGTGATGATTCACAAGTGTAGTTAAAACATTTTCTTAAATTTGACTGAAACAAGTTACTTGAATGGAGGGAAATTTTCAACTAAAGTGCCAACTACAAAGATACAGTAACGCTTTCTACTGAGTAACTATAAACCTATAACTATAAACAATCTAAAAATATTTCATGCATGAACACTTTTCACTTTTTATGTTTGTGTAGGTATAGAAATGGGTTTAACAAGCTAGCTATAGATATGATTAATGCTGGGGAAGCAAGTTACACTTGTTTTAAAGACAGTATGATGAACTGTCTAGAACTTAAACAAAACTGAAACCTAAAATTAGTATTTTCAACAAAAAAATCAATGTCAGATGACTCAAGATTATAATAAATGAAGATGTTTCACTACAGTGTTTAATTCAAATACACCACAAATATTCAAGAAGACATTTTTAATGTTTGGACTGGGAACTAACATATTAGAATAGCATATTTAGTCACATCCATATTTTTAAAAAAAAGTTAGAGTTAAAGGGTGTGTTCGACATTTGACTGCCTGCCAGATTGTGATCGCCCTAGTTAGGCTGCTACCTTTTAACTTAACACATGTCTGCCTCCCGTACTGAGTTTGTGCAGTGTTCAGCAACATGTGTATTGCAGACAAAGTAGTTTCGATTCAATATAGCTATGTCCAATAACATTTGAACACTAAAATCTTACATGCAGCATGCAGCCTTTTCAGTGTAGCTCTGAGAGAGAAAATTCCAAGTCCTGGAAGTCATGCAACACTTCTGTAAATCATGCTGTAATGTTTGAAAACCCTTGAAAGAGACTTTGGTAATTCCCGTAAACACGTGACCTTTTACACGTAACTGAGTGGGGTAACACTGAACTCTGAGCACTGAGAGTCGTCTCTAACAACACGGAAGTTTGAGAACAGACGCTGTAAAACATGTCTGAAACCATGAAGAAATTCACTCCACGCGACAAAGGTATTAAACTGGTGTCAAAACCAAACGATATCGGTAAGTGCGCGCGCTTATTAACTTATTTAATAAATAATCGACAGTTAACCAAACACACGAATGCTAAATATATTATGCGTTCTTATTTATATTATGCGCCATTGTTTGTTATTATATATAGAAACAGTTATATATGCAGTTATATATATATATGCCACTGTTTGCCTATGGTTTGTCTGGTTGGGATCTGAACCACACTAATACTCAGAAATACTATATTGTTTTGATTGACTGCACTGACTTGATCTGAATAATGACAGTTGTCTTTTTAGAGCTGCTTTACAGTAGAATTTGTTATTTGATGAAATGGAACATTGAATCTGTTATTGTCTTGTGTATCATATGAAACCGCTTTGAAGCTTATGCTGTCTAGCATCATATATTTGTCCGTAAACTGAAACCAAATGCATCCTCGCATTGGAAAGCACAGGCTTTATTCTGTAGGTCAGTTTGACTATATTTGGGTAAAGCTGCTTTGAAGCTCTATTTAGAATAAAAACTTGACAATAGAAATAGACGAACGAGAACGAAATTACGTAATTTAAATAAACTACGGAGTTGGTAAACGCGTCTTCTAAATGAATAAGTACAAACGTTAATTAAAAAAAATAATGTGTTATGTATTTATTAAGAGGACAGTTGTAGTTACAGTTTTCTGTTTTTAATAATAATATCTGCTTTAACCAGGCACATTCATCCAACAGGCTTATGTTGCCTGAAAATAAATAAACAATTATATTCTTCAATAAAAAGTGAAGTGAAAATATAAAATAGCACTCTCTAGCCTGTATTGTGCATACTCCAACATGATAAATACAGCACATTTTAGTGGAATTTACAAAACCTTGTCCCTTTCAGATGAATATGATGATGATCCAGATGTTTTAAGGGCTGTGTTATCCTGCGGTCACATCACAGATCCAAATTCACTGACTGATTGTTGTAAAACTCAGCTGGACCATGTAAGTGAATCTGTGCACATTTCACTATAGTTTTGTATCATTGTGCTTTAACCTAATCAACCCAAATTAGTTTAACGAATTTCGACTTTATTTTTTAACCTACACTCTAAAAAATGCTGGGTTAAATATAACCCAGCGCTG
>NW_015786885.1:0-2395 GCF_001515625.1 Sinocyclocheilus rhinocerous | reverse complement strand
TTTCAGAATTGTGATTTGCTCTGCACTTCTCGGCCACCGTAGATCTGCCCTGATGTGCACGCTGATCTGGGGACTCCAAAATCAGAACAGTACTGCAGAATTTGACTACTTTTGTGCAAAAACATAAATTCAATCTAATGCACGTTTTCTATGAGATATAATAGAAGATATTTGACATAAGGCCCACTCATGCCATTCAAATAAACCTTTTTTGCAGCACAAAGAACAGTCAACGGTTTTTTTTTTACCTTAAGTTAGACTTACAAGCTTTCTCCCTTCATGTATCGCTCCAAAAATCTTTCTGATTTCCTCATGATTCTCTCTTGCTCACTGCCATATGCTAGTGAACAGGGAACCCATATTCAATGTCGTTTATTCACCACTAGATGGCGATCTCGTTACCACAAATTTGTAATTAACGTTACTGTATCACTGAATCATAGGTACATGATTTCGTTATACATGTTTACATACACTTGGCTCTTACATTTAAGCTTAACAAAATTATAACGTGTGTTGCTATGATAATAAAGTGATAATAAAAGGATAATAAAAATTATAAAGAATTTTTTTTTTTTGTTCCAATAAATTATTTCTTTATAATCTTTTTAAGATTATATATATAATCTATTTATTTTTTCTTTATAATCTTTATTTTCTTTTTTTTAAATAAAGTGATAATAAAGATTATAAAGAAAAAAAGATTAAAAAAAAATATATATATATAATTTATTGGAACACAAAAGGAAAGTTTTTGAAGAAACTGCAAGGCTGACCATGGCTTTCAAGTACCAAAAACGTTTGGATAAATATACAGTATGTATTTATGACTGTTAAACTTAATGTGGCCTGTCCTTATAGAAAAACAAATTACGCAGTTACACAGGAGAGATTAAATCTGCTGTGCTTTTAGCATGGGGCAAAAACTGGGTGATTTTTATTTTACTATTTTATAATTGTTATATGTTCTTTTTGTGTATATTCAGGCCTTTTTTGCTCTTTCTAATGCTGAACTTTCATAATGAAATTTCACTTCTCTTTTCTTTACAAGAACTCATATTTTGCTTTGTCATTCTTTTATTTACATTCTTTTATTTACATGTAGAATGAACATCCTCAGTCATATGGTCGCTGTTCCCATGGTGACGTCAAAGCAACGTAAAAGGATGAATGTGTTAATATGTCACATTTATATAGTGAATGATGTGGGGAAAGATAACAATGAAACAGCTAATGGCGTTGTGCACTAGGCCATCTTACTTTTTGGAGCTTTTATGACTCACTATTGCAACACAAAGATTATTCATGACTAAAGCCACGATAAGGATTTTTTTTTAAAAACGTATGCCTGTCATTACATTTCTTCAGCATTTGTAAAAGGTAAAGTTTCTTTAATTTTTGCTGTTGGTCTTGGATTACACATTGTCTACTCTTTCTTTGTCTACAACTCAACAACGACTTCTGGGAATTGATCTCAATGAATGAGGTGAGAAAGGTGTACTGTACTTCCAAACCAATGTGAAGCACTACAGCAAACTTTTTGTAGATAGCTATATTTTGAAACAGGTTAAACCCAGGAGAATCCTCAGCAGCACAATGTGAATTACTGAAGCAGAAGTGTGTGTGTGTGTGTGTGTGTGTGAGGAGAGATTCAACTTTTAATTTTCCACAATAGTTAATGCAAATGACCACTGACACAACATATTTTACGACTATACTCATGACTTTTGACAACTTTTGTTAGCTGCTCTAAAGCATGCATTAACATAACATACTGTAAATGCCTGGTTTAGAAAAGAAAATGCCATAGTTTTAAAAACATAAGAATGTTTAAAACTGCTTTCCATAACCTTATTTTACCATGTAGAGCTGCAGATTGAGCAGGGCACACCTGGTGCACTGAATTGCCATGGCAACACAAGCAAAAGCACAAACAAAGAGTCTTGAAGAGTTCAGCCTGTCTATTCAGATGGATAGACAAACACCACTAGAATATAACCATAGCTGTTGCTGTTGAAATGCCCAAACACAAAGGCGCTGCCATTAGATTTGCATCTTAGATTTGCATTTCGCATTAAAACCTGCTTCTAGATCCCACCTGTATTTATCAGTCATTTGATTAGAGGTCTTTAACTCTCCATTGCCTCAAGCATAAACAAATAAAAGCTATGTAAATGTGCAACTCAGTATTACATGCTGAATTGGTGTTATGAAGTCCAAAAGTAATATTTTTGGACTTCATACTTCTCATAGACTCCCACCATATCAGCAGAGATCAGAGGAGCAGATGCGACTTTATTGGACTGAATTCAGTGAAGGGTGAGAAATTAGGCCAGAGCTTTTTGTGCCGACAGCTTTGTAAAGTTTGTCAGAATCTCCTTGTATGTAGGCCACT
>NW_015786884.1:0-2481 GCF_001515625.1 Sinocyclocheilus rhinocerous | reverse complement strand
CTGATGTCACATGGACTGTTTTACCGATGTCCTTACTACCTTTCTAGGCCTTGAACGTGGTAGTTCCCTTGCTGTCTATGCAGAGTCAGAAAGCTCTCGGATTTCATCAACAATATCCTAATTTGTGTTCCAAGATGAACACAGGTTTGGAACGACATGGGGTGAGTAATTAATTACATTATTTTCATTTTGGGTGAACTATCCCTTTAATGCAAAAGAGATCTAAATACAAGAATACAATCTAAATACAAGACATGGTGCCATTGTAATGTTTTTGATGTTTCATTTGAACTTTTCAGTCAAAATGCTTAAGTAATAGTATAAATTGTAACGAAAAAGTGCAAAACAGAAACTGGTTTGGTCTCAGACTTTTGTATCCAGCTTTAGTTTGGATGGCCCTGCAACCACAAAAATATTTAACACTCACTTGATCTCTTTTTCTGGTTTGGGGTTAACCTCGATGCTCTCTCCATAGACCACAGGGTACATGCGTGACTTCGCATCTGGACCTTGAGAGTTCAGGAGCAAGTATGGCAGCTACTCAAGAAGACATAAAAAAACAAAAAAACAGGAATTAGCCATCAAGCTAGCCATTACAACTCATAATGATTGATGTTCAGTCCTGGCAAAAGATTCATACATTTTACATTGAAATACTTCTCAATTCATGCATGCATGATGACAGCTACACTGTATAATTGACCATTGGCCATAGCAACTGATTACTTGCATATAAGTGCTAGTTTTGTGTGTCTCTTATCATTTTATGGTCTCTTCTTCTCACATCATTTAATCTCAACTTTTCATTTGAATGTATTTATTTTTTAAGTAGCTTTCATTATCATAAAATAAACTCTTGTAAGGTAATAGAAGAGCGCTCCTCTTCTATCAAATCATTTGTCCTCTGAATCAGAACAGTGTTTAGCATTTAGCAAAGCAACATTTTAGCAATATCTAACGTGCAACAATCCCAGAATACTTATCCTATAATGCCTATTCTTGTTTTGGTGTCTGTTTGAATATGAACACTAATGTACTTTACAGTTTGAGTCTTTTTAGGGAGTGTACATTTTTTTTCAACCATTTCAATTTTAGATTGAAAATTAAATAATTGTATAAGCAGGCTTTAATGGGGTCTGATCAAATTTCAAGCAGTGTTATTTTAGTATCATTAATATACTATAATATTATTAATTAGTATTTTGAATTAGTTTTTATTTTTCTATTTTCATTTTAGTTTTAGTAATTTTGTTGTGTGGTTTTGTCATTTTAATTTTGCAAATACTTCTACTTAGTTTTTATAATTTTTTATTTCAGTTTAATAATTGTAATACTTATTTCATTAAGTTTCCAAGGCAACATTTCAAATTTTTGAGTTTGTTTTTTTTATCTAAAAAAAACACATTGCATTTTATTTCTCTTTAATTAGTGAAACTGTTTTTAATACGATTAGTTTCTGTTGCTTTGTGCATGTGTTTGTCTGCATGCTGATATATATATTTGGTGCTCAGACAAACGGCGACAATGCAGCAGTGTGTGTGGAGCTGGAGCGTCCTGTGCCTCCACCTGCTCCAGTCATCAAACACGCACACCACGTGAGCGCTCAACACCTTCCTCAGCGTCCGGCACGTACAGTACACGCTCTGCTTCTCACTCGCTGTCTCTGACACCTCATAAAACTCAATTCCTCCGCAGCGTATCATCAGCCCAACTGTCATCTGACCTGACACGGGAAACGTGGGCTCTTCCTCAGCTCGAGCGGAAATTTTTTTAACTCCCACATCCAGTAAATCAAGAAAACGTTAACTTTTATAGTCTCGCATTCTAATCTGCAATTTTTTGCTTCAGTTAATTTAAGAAATTTAGTTCTGACTCAACCAGTTTTGAGGAATCGGAAGAATTGTGATGGTCCACATGAGAAGTTCGAAGATGTCTGTATGCAAAACCAACTAGTGCTGTGCAAATACAATCATAGCCTATATCATTATATGCCTATTATCATAATAGTGCATCAGTCAGTTTTTAAAGTGCACATTTACAGTTCAGAAAATTCATTTCTCAATGTTGGATAAAAGTAAACCACTTGCTTAGTCTCATTCAGTTACTATCTATTTATGATATTGTTATGCACTGCATTTTTAAATCGGTTTTTCAAGTTGACAGAGGATGGTCTGGTTCAGTTTAAGGGAAGAAAGTGAATACATAATTAGCTAAATTAAAAGCGCTCCCATTACTAACATGCATGCTGTTTATGAGAGGTTTCTAGCATCATGCTGTTATCTCATGGATGCGGGCCAGTGAGAAAGGGATCGCGCCCTTGAGCATGTGCGTCTGTGTCCATATGAGTACAAGAGAGAGTGTGCATTAAATCCAGGACGGATACTGTGTCCACTGTGCCGTTATACAATGTGCCGCCACTCCACACACAAACCTTGTAGACTCCCATTCACATTAGAGACAGATCTCAGCAGGAACAGAGCA
>NW_015786883.1:0-2480 GCF_001515625.1 Sinocyclocheilus rhinocerous | reverse complement strand
GATTACGTCTCTGTGGGCGAAATTATAAACGTGAGTACTGGTTCTTCTACAAAAAGCAACGGCGTGTGAGTGTGTTAAAGAGAAGAAAAAGAGGAGAGACGGAGAAAATCAGATTACCTGTGAGACTACATGTGGACTCATGCTGTAAAATATAGAGACTACAATTAGGCTATTGTGAGAGAGAGAAAAAGCTTTAAAAGAACAAGTAAAATACACACACTCGATATTATTGCGTAACCGTTGTTGTATCAAGGTGACGCGCTTCACAAGTTCATGCCAGCCGGTGTACTTGTAGTAGTTATTAATCTTACATTAATAGGATGATGAATGAAAGCACACTAGGGACGCCAGTCGTTTTCTGTTGAGTTAAGGCTTAGGCTACGTTTATTTTCATGTTCATGGATTGTGTAGGCTATAGAAGCTGTAGCCTATAAGTTATCACTGAAAAGAGATTGCTTAAGCTATAATATAACGTAAAAACATAAATATTTCCGTAAAGCATATTACATACATCTTCACACGGACCTATGCGTTAACCCTACAACAAACAAATGAACAACACAATTTACATCCCTGTTCTATCAGTAACCAATCCAATCCAATTGGAGTATCCAATCCAAGAATTATTTCTTCAATGTCATTGATAACCAATTGCGCTTAATCTAAATTTAGCATGAAAAGCAATATGGCAGCAATTTAAAGTATTTAATAACCCGTGACATAAAAACTCTAGCACTTTTAAAATAGGCTAAGATAGCCTACAAGCTAAAATAGGCCCAATGCAAAATATTTACATTAATGCGTTAAAATAAACGGGATAAACATGCTACAATTAATAATAGATGTTAATTATATACGCTGGATAAGAGGATAAACACTGGAGTCATTAAAGAGGTTTCTGATGATGGACAAGGAATCGCGGAGTTTGGGAGATTCAGGGAGCAAAAAGCAATGTGCCGTGCTCCAGGCTCCCTCTAGTGTTCAGAATTATGATGACAAGGAATTCCGCTAGACTTCACAAAAATGAAACGAGAGAAATGAATTAACCAACTTGATTTTACGACATTATAGAGCGTTAGATTAAACAACTGAGTAAAAAAATAAAAACACGACTTTTTACAACGATATATGTTTGGGATTTAAAAATTAAATCTGGTTCTTTATTAAACCGTGAAGGCTCATATTCCTCCTACTTTTTATTTATCCTACTTTTTTTACAGCTGAGTTACGGGTAAAAAAAAATGTGCTTGGTTGATTAATTCTATTTATTGTTTTACAATTTGTAAAAAAGACTACAAAACGCACTGCAGTGTGACGATGTATTGTGTGTGTACAGTGTAGCCTACAGTGAGACGGTGTACACACTGACTTAATACAGTTTATACGTTTAAACAATTATTATTTATTTGTTCTTAATAATGAGGAAGATGATAATCATCAATAATAAGGCAACATGAAAATGAATGCAGTGCAATGAACGCTTCAGACCAAATACCTTTAAATTACAAAATTATAAATATTGTTTAATGTTTGCCTGTTTTGGACGATTTGCACGAATTGATGTGTAATGCAATTACAAAAAGGGGTCAAAGTTGAAAGAAATCTATATCTTTTACATATTTGTAGTATGCATCTTTCATTCGAAAATGTTAAATCTATGACCGGTTAAATTGTTATTTTGATGCCCCCAACGACAGCCTTAAAATGAAGAATCTCGACCAACTCCCACTTAAACTAGCTACTGAACATGAATATGTCAATCACTAGTGCTTTGTTATAGATAGATCGAAATTTCAAAAATCACAAATCAGAGATGCAGTGTATATGCAATCTCTTAGTCAGAAATATTTGAACCGAATTTCTTAGCATACCCCTTATCCAGCTATAATTTGGCAAGCTTATTGAATTGATATAATTTCAATCAGACTGAGGAATTCTGGTGGTTATAATTGCTTCAGAACCATGGACAGCGACTCTTGCAAATGGTTCGCACAGCCACACAAACTCTGGCATTATATAAGCTTGTCTGTAAACACGGGAGACATGCTCAGGAAACACGTTGGTTTTACGGCTCACGATATTGTGTTAATATCGTGAGCCGTTTAATTGCCTTTTTACTATAGCGTGATGACCAACAATAACAATATCCTTCAATCTGACAACACACTGATTCCGATTACTAAATGCTTTCAGACTCTACATAGAGGCATGTTGCACCAGTACATTGGTTAACGGGTTTAGGTTTATATACCTAAAAATAAACATTCAATCATCCTTTTCTCACCCACATGTATTCCAAACCTTTTTTTCGGTGAAACAGAATAGAGGGCATTTTGAGAAATGTATGTTGTTGTTTGTTTGTTTGTTTGTTTGTTTGTTTGTTTTTGTTCATACAATGAAAGTCAATGGGTACCGAAATGGTTTGGTTACCAAATTTATTCAGAATATATTATTTTGTGTTCCACGGAAGAAAGAAATTC
>NW_015786882.1:0-2482 GCF_001515625.1 Sinocyclocheilus rhinocerous | reverse complement strand
TTCAGAATATAGAGAGGAATAAAACTGTAAGTTTTGGTGTATGTATGTCCTGCTAAAGTACAGAAACAAACTTACCATCTTTAAAGATATGTGCTGTAATTAAAATCTACATACGTAAATATATAAAGTGTAATAATAAAACCAGCAAATTATTTATGAACAAATCCCTCAGTAAAAACCTTTAGACTATAAATAACAATAAATCTGTAAGTTTTGGTGTATATAAGTGCTGCTGAAGTGGAGAAACAAACTTGTTTTGAGAAAACAGACTTTAAAAAATATGAATTGCAATTCAAATCTACAGATGCAAATAGATAAAGTGTATTAAAATAAACACTTAAATGTGTATTTAGGATGTTTTTTCCACAAGTAGGATGTTTTTTCCACTTCCACAAATTATGGAAGCAAAATAGACAAAAATCTCAAAATTGATCAATTAAAAGGTAAATAAAAAGATACATTTTAGTTGCAACATTAAATTAAGCATTTTTTCCTCCAAAAACCTCCTTTTAATAAAATTTTTGCAATGCATGAATTTCAAACAAGAATCTATGTGGAAAAGACCATTTGTAAACAGGTAAGCATTGCTATGGTTGAATATCTTGTTCAAAGTCAAAGTTCATACGTTTCCATTGGTGGAGGAGGGAGCGCAGGCTTAACATAGCCACTGTAAATGAAGGGCTTGCTCCGTTTCTATTTACATTAGATTAGCATTTCAGATCCCAATTCAACAATGAACAATACAGTTCAAAGTTTTCCTATATGATACCAGTGCGCGGCCACATCGCAGATAAAAGCATGTGGGGGAAGGTTATGAAAATAAGGCCAGAGCGGAACGTTATACAGGTCAAACGCTCAAAGGACGACGTTACATGATAAACACGCTGGCAGCACATCAAACCCCATGCTCTCCAGCTGCTGTGGAGCAATAACAGCCATAAAGACCAGAAATCGACGTGATAAGCACATAAAAGTCAGCGTCAGACAAGCAAGCTCAAAAACATCAGCGTTGTTTCAAAACTGAAGAACGAGTAAATCAGTGGTTCTCGACCCAGATTTGGCATTGGACGTCATTGTCAACATGCCTCCAAAAATGTATTTATTTATTGTGACACTGAAGACTGGAATGCAATGCATTTTATTATTTGCATCAAACTTTTATTAACCCAAAAAGACCTGCAGCCTACCTTTGGATCGCGACGCACCAGATGAGAATCACTGGTGTAAATAGTTGACATGGCAGCGTGGAAAAAGGAGCCCGCGTGACACTGAAAACCATGTAATGCATTTGTACACAAAGCCCCTGTGATATTCATACTGATATTAATGCAACTCTGGCTGGACAAACGAGCCAAATGCTCAATGCATGAGGCACACAAATGCACATGCACGCACACTAACACAATAGCGAGGCGTTAACCACCAACCAGATCTAAACCGCATCCAGTGCATGCAAAAACTTTCCGTGCGTTTCTAGTTACCTGTGCCATCTTTCAAAGGCAGCTACTGAAACTCAACCCCCGGCGAAGGGCGTGCCAGCCTCGCTCGCCGTCTATTTATTTTTCCAGCCCATAATTTTCTCCCAAAGAGGCCTATATTACAATCGCCTTTGATTTCCCCGCTTTGCAAACTCTCGGGCACGTCAATGATTGTTGGGTTGTGAGAGTGAGCTCTGAAGCCGGGCCTGGTCAGCGATCGCTCGCTGGTCGGTTAGATGCACTAGTTTATGATTTCTTCCTAAAGGGAGGTTGAAAAGGTCAAAGCGTTAACATTTAACCCTTTCCACTACTGTAACCTCTTCCTAACACACAGTATCTGAGCTCAGACACACACAGGCTCGTCTGTCTTTCTGGAAATTCCTCCGGTGTCAGGGACGGACCGTCTGTCTCACTTCATACATGAGGCTTCTTTTGTGTTGCACGGATGGAAATCTCTGTCTTTGTGTGAGACGGACGGTGTAACAGATCCACCGGCTGGATCCACTTTCACCGCTCTTAAAGAGACTCGATGTGCCCTGAAAGCACATGATAACGCATGCCAAACTAAACTGCATGTCAGCTACTTTATGAAAGCATTCAGAAGGTGCTGTCGCACGTGGCACTGCGAAATATCAGGAAAAATTCGGAAAATAATGTTAAAAAGGAGCAACAATATTGGGAGCATTATAATAACGAATTATAAACATTAGTGTTGCACAAAATAAATCGAAATGCATCGTTATCGTGGTATGGCTATACTTACTCTACATTTAGAATACTTAATTATAATTTAATTAAATTTGCCTGCCTGCATGCAAACCGCCAAAATAAAAGCTCAAAGTTTTAAAAACATTTGAAAAAAATAAAATATAATTAATATTAGTAATTTAACTTTACAGTTTGCAGAATTAAATACGTTTTATTAAATAATTTGTTATTCCACAGTATAACTGTATAATTTCAATGTACTTTTTATATTGTTTAATGTACAATAATCACAATAC
>NW_015786881.1:0-2397 GCF_001515625.1 Sinocyclocheilus rhinocerous | reverse complement strand
TTTTTTTTGTTAATCTGCCATTTCACAAAAATAAAAATGCATCAAAATGAACGTTGTTTCTAATAATTGACTTGTCCACTCAAGACTGAAATAATCAAAAATACATTCTGGTTAGAATGTAGTATATAGAAACATAAACAAATAAACAAACAAACTCAGCAGTGGCATTATGTAAACAAACTGGCATTTAAAGAGTTAAATACCTAAAAATCTGTGAATTTTTGGTAGTTTGATTAGTACTGATGTTGGTAAAAAATAAACTGTCTTAGTGTTTAAGACATTTTTGTCCTCTGTGTAACAAGGGTTAAAGCACACTTTAATAGACTAATAGATTTTGACTGTTTATGATACTTGTTATGATGCAGTATGAGTGGTGTTGAGGAAGCTACATAGAAAGTATAGTTTGTATGTAGCCTGATGAGTGTTTCAAATTAACCCTCAAAACAGTTCGAACCATTCGCTTCCAAAATTTCTTGAACAATCAGTTCTTTCTTTTTATGTCCAGTGATTGAGGCTCACCTGTCGTCCGTGTCCTAATGACTGGACGTTTTCATGCCGCTGATCAATGGCCCTCACGATGACCTGTCACTGACCTCTCTGGCCATACATCATTACTGGAGGCAGAGCATTGTGTCGGTGATGAATGAGGCTCGGGTGAGGTGGGCCGCTTGGTGGGGTTGAGCTAAACTGATCGTCCTCATGCACTTTCACCTTCACGGACACCTGAAATTAAGCAGCGCTGCATCTCTCTGAAGCCCTCCATCACCCGATCCTGTTTAATCACAGCAGGAGAGGAGAAGAACCGCAGTGCATTTCACTCAGCCCTGATGAAGCTGCTTATATCAACATGCAGAGAGAATGCTGGACTTTTATAATGAAGAGGCATGGCATTGCTATTGCACAACTGGCAGAGAGACACTGTGTGTTACTGAAATGTATTTGTCTGTAAAGATGTAGTGTCATTTTAGCAAGGTGCAGAGGTGCCAACAACCTCTATGCAAATTATAGACCGTTAGACCAAACAGTTACTCACCTTCATACTGTCACAGATGTGTTTTATTTCTTTTAAACAAAACTTTTTAGAAGTTCATATAAAGCAAGTCCATGTAATGCAAGTGGATAGTAACCCAAAAGTTTAGTTTTCGAAGGTACCTTTTTATAAGGTACACTTTTGTACCTGTTAGGTACTAATATGGACCCTTTAAAGATACCAAACTCAAGATGTATGATTTGAAATATTCAGGTCTATTCTCAATAAATGGATTTCAACTATGCATAAATATAATACCATAAAGTCCCCTAAAAATACAAAATATTGAATAAAAAACAAACTCAAATATTGCATAAACCAGCCTAGTCCTACATGAAATTCATGGTGTTTATGCTGTATTTTTCAGCAGGGAGATCTGTTTGTTCTTCAAACACTGACTGCGTTGCATCCAGCCCTCGGAGCAGAACAGGGCCATGAACGTGTGAGAATGAAAGCGATAACACAATGCTTTCATGGAGTCTATTGTCTGAAAACAGAGTTCACAACCTGTCTAAATATGGTCCAGTTATGTACATTAAAAGTATAAACTATGTATAAAACTGCATCTTAGCTAAATATGTCAACATTTAAAATGTTATAAAATGTTATCATTAGATATTTGAGTTCAAGTTACATCCCAATACATTTTGAGTGATAATGTTATAATTTAAAAAGAAAAGAAAAAGAAAATGGTGTTAAAAATGAGTTGAAGCTGCACTATGTAACCCTCTAGTGGCTGAAGCGCAAAACTACAAGGTACTCGCGGAGGAACATTGTTTTGGTCATGATGGGGGTTGTGCTTTGGCTCTGCTATTCTGCGCGGATGAATCTGATGTTCACTTAATCAGTGCGACTGTCAACAACACCAAAACCACCTGTAAGTTGGTTTACCAGGCGCCATTAGAACCAAAAGAAGAAGGAGAAGAAGACGAAGACATCAAACAGCATCA
The DNA here is from genome assembly GCF_001515625.1 of Sinocyclocheilus rhinocerous. Lineage (NCBI taxonomy): Eukaryota > Metazoa > Chordata > Actinopteri > Cypriniformes > Cyprinidae > Sinocyclocheilus > Sinocyclocheilus rhinocerous. Next base: position 417 of record NW_015786881.1, on the reverse strand, counting down.
AAGCTCTCCCAATTACGAAAGACAGATATCTGAAAGGAGGAGGTAAGCTTAGAAACGTTTTGCAAAGCTAGCTATTCACCAGATTGCTATTCATATCAGATAACGATGGAAAGTATAACTTGGCAATGCTATTCATGCAGACCAGGCAAATAGACTAAAGCAGTAAATGGTTTAGAAATAGTTACCAACATTCAGTTGTTTTGTGCATCTAGCAGTTGTGATGCGATGTAAACTATGTTGATTATCGTTTTCTTACGGGTCCGGGCACTAGCATAAAGTATGTTTTGCATGTTTTAACCAGCATGGGATGCTGTTTTTCCTGGGACCAGCATGGGAAGTAGGGGGGCTGGTGGACCAACTACACCAGTTCAGTTTTACTTAAAGGGTTAGTTCACCCAAAAATGAAAATTAGGCTGT
>NW_015786880.1:0-2477 GCF_001515625.1 Sinocyclocheilus rhinocerous | reverse complement strand
CACAAGTTTTGTCGCCATTGAAGAGAGGGTATGATTACTGCTAATGTAGGGACTGATGCTAATCATAATGTAAAATTAAACATCCAGTTTCAGAATTAATGCCAAATCTGTGTTGAGTATCTTATTGTTATCCTCAGAAATACAACATTTGCAGCGCGGGTGGTTGACTGACTTAATCACCCATGTATATAATTAATCTGTAATTAAATCTGTAAAAATAGTGTGTTGTATCTAGGTAGTCATGCCATAATAACAAATAGTTCACACATAAATTGTTTAATATTGATAATAAAGTAAAAAAAAATTACATCTGTACACACAGGGAATCACTTTTTTCACAAAACGGCAGAATCAAAGTAATTCTAAGTCAAATATGTCATGAATTAATTTCTGTGAATTGTTTTAAACTGAGTGACAATAAAAATACCAACTAATGCCCTCATTTGCTCTTTGCAGGACCAGAATGAGCTTGACACTGGATTCACAGATATTCCTAAAATCATATCAGAAGAGAATGTGGATATTTTGCCATATATGGGCTGGACTGAAGAGAAGCTGAAGACTGTGCATATTATTGTTGCTGAAGATGACATACTGGTAACAATAAAATGCTCTATTACAGCTGTTATGTAATGTGATATAAGTTGACATCATTCAGTATTCAACTCTTAACAATGATTTTGACTTTTTTTTTTTTCAGATGGAATCAGAGCGATGCAGCAGTAGCTCCACATCTGAAGAAATCCTGGGTTCTGCTCGTGAAGCAGCCGATTTTGATGATGATGATTCAGAGAATGACTATGAATCTTTTAATGATTTTATAGAACAAGCATCAGCAGCTAGCCGTGCTCTTCCTCGCTCCAGAAGCCTCTGGCGTCCTTCACGTTTTGAAGGTAGCACTGACACTTTCAGAGGCTGTCTGAAAACTAAACCTGTTGTAACATATCCCCATCACCTTTCCATCGAGCATGGTGCATTAATGGATGCTCCCAGTCCCCTTTTTCTACAGGAGTTAGGAGAACCTCTCTGCATAGATAACAGACTTTTTCCTCCTCCTCCTTCTGGTGGTGCCTCCATGAGTGTCAGACATCCCCCTCCAGATGCCTCCCAGGTTACAGCCTCGATGCCTCCTCTCCTTGACCTTCCCTGTTACTCTGAGGCAGTGGAATCTCTCTTAGATTACAGCCTTGATTTCCACACTCCCATAGGTGCCTCAGTGGATGCTCTTCGTCCACAATGTCGTCGTCTCCGTCATGAGTTAATGGAACCTCCCTCCATGGGTCTCCCTCCCCCTGCCACCCAGCTTTCCTCTGCCACAGAGTTCGCCACCGAGCGTTATGCCTCAACTACTCCTGGCTTTGCAGATCTTCCTCATCCTCCTCGTCTTGCATCTCAGCAATTCATGTCCATGACTTCCAGCCCTGCTCCTCCTCCTACTCTTTTTGGCAGTGTGGGCGCATCTTTTTCCAGGAGGCACAGGGCTGCTGCCCCCATTGTCTTTGATCAACCCGCAATGTCTGCACCACCCTCTCTCCCTCGATCTGGTGGCTTTGGTGGTTTCCTCCAACAATCGAATGAGTCTTTGGGTTTTGGTTTCTCAGACTCTGGACTCTTTGGAGCATCTCTGCAGAGTTCTGCATCTAGTAAGTTGACTCACACTGATGAGGTTTCATATGATCAATGTTGAGATGGAGTAAAAACAGCTTTCTGTTTTTTTATATTGTTGTCTCCTCTTTCTGTCCTTTCTCTGATGAAGCTACACACAGTGCCGCTTTCGCCCCGGCTCCCCCTCTTCCTGCTCACTCTGTTCTCTTTGGTCAACCTACAGTTCCCAAGTATGCTATTGGCATGTCAAATGCGGTTGCATATGGGAGCACTACTGGTGTTCTGCAAAAGACAACTGAGCCTGAACAGTATCGTGGTTTCTCAGTTTCTAGCTTTGGAGCATCTCAGCAACAACAAAAATGCCCTGTGTTTTCTGCAGCTGGTAAGTTGACTCACATTGATGAGGTTCTATAACTGATCAATGTTCAGATGGATTAAAACCATTTGTCAAACCTATGTCTCATTTCTTATTATGCTGGAGCCAAAGTCATTCCTAAGCTTAGAGGGAAAATGGCTCTGTCATTTCGGGGAAAACAAATAAGCAGACCTCACACAGTGGCCTGGAATGAGCTGTTTGAACTTCAGCATGAGGTGTTTACATATGATTAAAACACTAGATTATATACAGTATGTAAATGTGTGAGGGAATATGAACATATGTATTGTGTTTGGATGTAGGATGGATACTGGGAGTGCACTGACAGGCTAAGCAGCTTCCTCAACCTGGACGTAGACTTTTTTGCCAATGTCTTCCTTAAGGAGAAAGGCATCCGCTCTTTTGGTAAGAAGATTTTTTTTACATGCCTGTTGCTGGTCTGGTCCATATAGCAGCTTATTCTCGACAAGAACCGCCCACTTAGACAGGAAGAGAC
>NW_015786879.1:0-2274 GCF_001515625.1 Sinocyclocheilus rhinocerous | reverse complement strand
GTGTGTGTGTGTGTGTGTGAGTGTGTGTGTGTGTGTGTGTGTGATGTGGTAGTGCATGACTAATTTCTTTTCAGAAGCAGAAACTCTTTTCTATGTTTTGTGGTCATTGTTAAAGTCTCTGTTCCACATGGGATGCTCACAATGTCAGACAAAAGAAAAACAGATCATAAAGCCATTAAACCCTTTCTTTCTTTAGACTAAAAAAGGGCAACACATTACCAAAAAACTTGGTTTCAAAGTGGAAACAGATTGTCATTGCATTTCTGCTGATGCCATGGCACATTTTTTGTGCTTTTTTAAAATATGAACCAGTGTTATGTTAGTATCACCTTATAGTTTTTATTTTTCCATTTTAAGTTTTAGTTAAAGATTTAGTACTTCTGTTGGTTTTGTCATCTTGAATAGGCTATTTTTAAAAATATTTCTATATATTTGTATTCTTTTTTATTTCATTTTTTTCATTAAGATATAAAAGAGCAACATATGAGCAATAACATTCTCCCCTGAAATTGTAACAAACCTTTCTGTTTGTTTTGCAGGGGAGAAACCTTCAGGTCAACATGAATTTATTACTAAACCTGATGCTGCAGTTTCTAACTGCTCTGTGCTGTGCTGCAGATCCCACAGTAAGTGTGTGTGTGTGTGTGTGTGTGTGTGTGAGAGAGAGATAGATGTACAGTAAATGGATGATATCTGGATTGAACAACATTCTGCATCTCTGACAGGTGCTGAATATCAGACAGAAAAGAGGCACACGCACATATAGGGGTGAGTTTTATTCTGACCTCTCAACTTCATCTCTGGCTATGTTGCATGTACTGCATGTTATTTCTGCAGTATGTTGTCTATGCATTATTGCTAATTTCCTTTATGCATGGAATACAACAGTGGCAAACTCACATGGCCAGCAAAACACTTTTGCTGGTGTAACACATAAATAAATAAATTTCCAATTTCTTATTTGCTTATTTTTAACTTATTGCTTATTTCCGATTCTGTCCGCTGTCAACATGCCGGAGAGTGGCGAAAATTAATATTGAGAGAAAACTTTGTCCAATCAGAATTGGTCTCAAGCGAGTCGTAGTCTAAGCCCCGCCCCTTCGAGCTTTCCTTGACAGTACGAATGATTCAGAATGATTAGAATATAATTGATTGTCAGGTTCATCAGCCAATCAAATTGTTGTATTTGTACAAGTTGCATACGTAATTAGAGCGCGATCAGTGCTACAGTTCAGCTTGACCGTATTTGACGGAAAACTATTTATTTTTACTTCAAATAGTCATTGGAAAGTACTTTTATATTGCTTATGAGAGGTTTCCTGAAAATCAAGGCTGGCTGAAGCATTCAGTATCATGTCATGTTTGTCAGTGGCTTGGTGTCTAAATTAATCTTTGAAATATCAATAGTTTGTTTTGACTGTAACTCTACTAACCTAACGTTTCAGTAGCGTGACAGTAAATTAAAGACAGCTGTGTTATTGTGTAATATGCTATTATGGCTTCTCTAATAACTAGCTACCTTTGCCAACGAGTGCGACTGAGTCCGATTCATTCTAGTGAATCGATTTATAAGTGTCAATGAAAAGTCCAATTCATTATAGTGATTCGGTTTGTTCGAACTGTTTATGTAAATGAACAGATTCAGAATCGAATCGAATCCCACAATGTTTTAAATCGGTTATATGTAAATTAAGATGTGTTTTTATACTGCTTGATACTGTCATCTTAATTTAGATTCATTCATTTATGGCTCTTGATTAAATTGATTAAATCATCATATCTCAATTTTACGTGTCATTTGACTCATATGACTGCCACAAATCATTTTTTAAATGGATTAAAAATTTAATGTTTTTGTTTTCAAGAGTAGTAATGTAATGCGTTAGTATGCTATACCAATCATATCCTCAGTATGTTATTGTCCATTAGGGGGCGCTATGTACACAGGAAAAACATACATGTCACACATTCACAAGCAGAACTTCAGCATTCAGGACAAACACATCAAGACTGTCTTCTGCTCAAAATGCTGTCTTTCTTTTTATCCTTTGTTTGTTTCTGTCCTCTCTGTCTTTCCCCAGTCTGATGTGGAGGAGAAGGCTTGAGTCATTTAATTTGCATCTATCCCTGACCACAACCATAATGTCTTAATTTCTGTGTCATTTTGTGTCTGTGTGTGTCAGACGCTTGTGTGGACGCTAATTCGGCTGCGGTCAGAGACACTGGGGCGACGTGGCTGCGATGGAAGGGTCAGAAAGTTGAATTCTGCCGCTG
>NW_015786878.1:0-2481 GCF_001515625.1 Sinocyclocheilus rhinocerous | reverse complement strand
CACGGCTCCCAGTCAACAGGGGCTCACATGACCTCTTAGCCCTTTTCCCCTTGGCAGCCGTGAATCCCCACTAAATAGCACTACGAGTTGCTCCGCAAACAGCCGCCACCACAAGGAGAGCCTGTTTAGGTCCCCGCTCAACTGGATGGGTATCAGTAGATTTGGCCTGACGGTGCATTTTTTGCCACTGAGGCGAGCATGAATTTGACCCAGACTTGTTTTATTTTAGCTTGTGTTTGTGGGCCCCTGTCTTAATTTAACATGGCAGCTCTCTTTCTCTGACCACCAGGCTGAGAAGCTCTTGGAGTCTTGTGGTTTTGGCCAGCGTGCCTGGACTATCTGTGGAAAATCCCCTCCAACAAAACAGCACAACTCACTCAGAGGACCCTGAACTATAAACAGGACAGGCCTTGTCAAACACTCGCAGGATTAACTCCATATCCTCCTGTTTCAGGGAAAGTGCCGCATGCGCTTCAGATTGATGCCATGTGCACTCGAGTGTCAAACACTCGCTCTGTGAGAGCAGAATGAATGGAGAGATAGAATTACTCCGGTACAGATCGACAGATGTAATGTTTTGGTGTCTTAACAGTAAAATTAATAATAATCATCATTGATAATTGATATGCATAAATGATTTCTAAATGTTATGTTATGTTAGTAAACATAATCGGAGTGTTATTGTTATATATTCAGTGTCTTAATCATAAAATAATCATCATTGAGATTGATATGCAAAATCAATTTATAATTGTTTTAAAGAAATTATTATTAAAATGCAAAAAATGTTTATTATTAATCCACATAATCTGAGTGCTATTGTTATTTGTGTTGTAATAAAATGAATAATAATAATCATCATTGATAATCAATGCACAGAAACAATATGTATTTGCTTTAAAAATAAATGGTCATTAGACTGCAAAAAATATTTATTATTATTATTAATCAACATCTCAGTGTTTTTGCAATTTATTGTAGTGTAATAAATTAAATAATAATCATCCTTATCATCATTGATAATCAATATGCAGAAATGATTTGTATTTTTAAAAAAAATGACCATCAGACTGCAAAAATTATGTATTATATGAGTTTACTATTGATTAATCTCAGTGTTGTTATTTATGTGGTGTCTTAATAATAAAATTAACAATAATCATCATCATTGATAATTGATATGCAGAAACGATTTCTAAATGTTATGTTTTAAAGAAATTCTCATTATTATTAGTAATCAACATAAATGGAGTGTTATTGTTATATATTCAGTGTCTTAAAAAATAAAATAATCTTCATTGATATCAATATGCAAAAACAATTTATAATTGTTTGAAAGAAATTATTATTAGAATGCAAAAATGTGTTTATATTATTTCTCATCATAATCTTAATTGAGTGTTGTAATGAAACGAATAATAATCATCACTGAAAATCAATATACTGAAACTATATGTATTTGTTTTAAAAAAGAAATGGTCATTAGGCTACAAATACAAACATGTATTATTGTTATTAATCAACATCGCTGTTTTTGTTATTTATGCAGTGTTGTATTATTAAAATAAATAATTATAATCATCATCATTGATAATCAATATGTAGAAACGATTTGTAGTGTTACTGTCATGTATTCAATGTCTTTAATTATAATAATAATAATTATTAGTTATTCATAATGAATGATGTTTTTTGTTGCAAACGACTGATCATTTAGTTAAAACAGTCATTTATAAATGACAAATTAACATGCAATGGACTTTTTTAATTTTTGTTTTGCTGTATCTAAATTCTAAGCTACATTTCTCAGTTTAAAAATGAAGGCCTGTTATTTTTAAAAAGTGAGCATTTATCCAAAAAATACAGAGTTACTTTACCTAAAAATATTATTGATACTTGCTCCATGATAACAGAACAGATAGTGAAATATAATTACTGTCCAAAATCTATGAGCCCTCAAGTTTTGTGCAAGACCAAGTGCAGAAAACTCCAGCGTAATGCGTGAGACTTTGTGTGTGAAGCACATGACGAGATTTCACAAGCTCATTATGCACCGCTGATCACACTTCACTGGCAGCCTGCTATAGCAAAACTGGTGTGAACACAGATGTTATTATGCGCAAATTAAAAGCAGGGGTTACTGCTTGCTCTGCTGTCAAATACACTCCAAGGATTCTGTGCTAGAGACGTTTTCCAGCCCCTCCGATGTGAAAACTTCCTCGCCAACTTTGTCAACAATGGGCAAGAACGCAAACTACGAAACGGCCATCTTTCACTGGGTTGAGATGGGTAAATATTTTCCCAGTTGTTAAGGATGAGCTAGCGAGCCAGCTATGTGCTCGTTTTAATGTCGGGTTTGGATGAAGGAACTTCACCTAGTAACTTTTCCAGGCTCAACATGGCAACTCAATCATGAGCGTAAGCGTGACATCGTACACCGCCGTACCGAGAAATATTAGCGTCTAGAAAAACGGACCTGCA
>NW_015786877.1:0-2434 GCF_001515625.1 Sinocyclocheilus rhinocerous | reverse complement strand
TTTTTTTTTTCTTCATAAATGTCACATTGTGGCAAGTGTTATGCCATAAATATAAATATGTTATATATATTTTTATATGTATTGTAAATATGTGATTCAAGATGAGTTGCAATAGGATGTTGATAAAAGGCTGACATGTTCAGAATTGTAGTATTCTGTATGAAGTTCAAAAGACAAAATACAGTAGAATAGATTCAATAATGTCTAAAGCTTAATGATTACAATACAAAATAACAACAAACGAATAACAATAATAGTTGTGGTGGTAGTTGCAGTAATAATAGTCGTAGCTATAATACAGGCCAGATCATTGGCCCAAACTGGATCTCAGCAAAACTATGTACTCCTTAGATGACCCAAAATTCTTTCTCTTATGATTATGTTAGTAATTAAAAAAAAATAAAATCATCTGCTCATCATCATGTTGTTCTAAACTTGTATGACTTTGTTACTTCTGTGGAACACACAAGAACTATATATTTTGAAGAATAATGGTAACCAAACCGTTTTGGTGATGGTTGACTCACCAAACAGACTTTTCTCAAAATATCTTAATTTATGTTCCACAGAAGAAAGAAAGTCACACAGGTTTAGAAGAAAATGACGGTGAGAAAGTGAATTACTGAAGCAACTACAGGCATGGTGTTTATGCATTAACCTGTAACAAGTCTAAACATTAACACTGATCAACTTTATTTCCTAAGGATCTAAAACTATTTTTTTGAATTGAATTTGATTTTTAAATCTAAATTTAGAATAAACATATCATGCAGTCACATTCAGACAAATCCAAATTGTACATTTCTCAGATTCCCCTCTCTCTGTCAGCATTAGACTGGTAAACTGAAGGCATTATGAAAGCTTCTGTTGGAGTGTGTGTGGTGTTCGTTCTGGCTCTGGTGGGGCTTGGTATGTATTGCCAATGACCCTGTTTTCACCATGCATAAGATGTATTATTTTGCATTACTATTCTTGCAAAAATGTTATCTCTGTCTCTGTCTTTCAAGGCTCTGCCATTAAATGTTACAGTTGTAGGGACTACACGGGCACATGCTCTAAAATTCGAGACTGCTACTATGATGATGCCTGCGTGACCATCTATGAGAGAGGTGACAGCTCACTCACTCTTAGATAATAGCGTCTTTCTGTATTCTAACAAATTGTCAAAACGACCCAACCATTTCCATGACCCTTTGACTTTGCATGACATATCTCTCCGTTCTCCTTTTTTTTCTAGGTGGTGACACATACAGGCAGTGTATAAAGTACTCTGAGTGTGAGCATAGCACACTCGCCCAGAAGTATCCCAAAATTTCCAGCTTCAAGTTCTCCTGCTGTGCCACTGACCTGTGTAACACAGCACCTGTGTCAGTGCCCAGCCGCTCTGTGGTGGGAATACTGCTCTCACTAGCACTCTTCTGGTGGGGTGTTCTCTAAAACGGCACAAACACATGCGCTTCTGCATTGTTCCTCGTAAAGCTGGTATTGGTATCATGCAGTGAGAATGCAGAGATCTTCTATATCTAGAGTTAATTGGTCAAAGAAGCATTCACAGCTTAAATCTCAGCTGTATGTTAAACCTGTGTGTGCTCACTGCTTAAGCTTTTAAGCTAAAGCTTGTATTTTTTAGTTTTGCACTTAATAGTGAAAGGGAAACATCTGATAATAGTGTATTGAATTCAGTGTTGCTTTGTGTATGTGTACTCTTTCACGGCTAATCCTGTTACCCAGAAAAGTACAACTGAGTGGGTTGCGAGGGTTCTGATGCTGACATGTTCAAAGGGTTAATGTGTTATATCATAGTCATTTTCATAAAAACCCTTTATGCCTGCTTTTCCTCTGCCTTGTTTATGAAACTTTTTTATTGTTTTAAAACTTAAAATCTCTTGAAAAACATTGTGTGCAATATGTAGACATGTAGTCTACTCAGTGTACTGATTAGCTTCTTGTTACCACTATAGCCAGCGAAACTTACTGAACCTTTATGCGACCAAAAAAAGGAACATGCAGTTTTATGCAAATCGAGAGTTTGAGAATTCTGTTAAATATTTACAGTGCATCTGTATCATCTGTATCATGCATCTCATTGCTTCTAATCAACCTGCAGTGCTTTAAAGAATAAAAATGATATATCGGTAACCTTTATATAGCAGTTTATTAGCAAGTATCACTGCAACACCCCATTATTTATAATCATTATTTCTGTGCTTTGTTCCAGGATTTTTTTTCCTTTAAGTTAATTAATATATTTAATAGTTCTCTGTCCAAATAAAGTGTTTTTTTTTTTTGTTTTGTTTTTGGCAAAAGTGAAATAAACTATTCCTTATTCATGGAAAGTCTGTCCAGAATGGTAATAAAAGATATATATACGTGACCCTGGACCACAAATGCAGTCGCTGGGGTATATTTGTAGCAATAGCCAAAAATACATTGT
>NW_015786876.1:0-2480 GCF_001515625.1 Sinocyclocheilus rhinocerous | reverse complement strand
TAATTTTAAAAGGTGCATTCTGCAACAGAAGCTTAAGCATTTTATATTAACGCTCGAGAAAAAGACTTTTTTAGCAGTACTACAGCAATGCAGCACACCACACTGTAATCAGGTGGAGAATCTGAGCGGCAGCTGAATGCATGAATACGTGCAAGTTGGCAGCTACGAATTGAGGTTAGGCCTACGTGAAAATCTTAACTCCTATGGTTTGCTCTCAATAAACATGCTCTTTTTCAGGTTCTTATCAGATTACATGTGCTGGTCTTTGAGAAACTGTGTGAACTTATGTCTAAGGTTTCATCTCATGTTGGTGTACGTGTAAAATGTAGTCTTCGGGTAGGCTACCTCTTAACAATGTGACGAGTTACTGTAGGCCTACTTATACAGTTTAAATCTTTCCAGGGTAGATACAAATAAAAGAGTTCACAAAGGTTGCACAAATGCGCTTTTCCTATTAAAAGAAGCTTAAAATCGAGAAATACTGCTAAATATTTAAATGTAGGCTACTACTTCTCTCAGTGTAAATACGAATGTACCCGTTTACAACCAACAACTAGGGTCTATAATTTTTGTTCACTAGAACATTTCATTCCAAAATGAAAAAGGGTATCGCTCATTATTATTATAGCCTATTTGGCATTATTACACATGAGAAATTTACTTAATTTTCAAGGCAAGCAAATGAAATGCACTTACAATCATGGCCACACGAGGGCCTCCGGTCATTACTGAGTGCCCTGAAAATCAAACACTTCACTGAAACTTCATGGCCCATCACGACCAAAAACTGAAACGTTTGGTTCTTTTAGTAATTGGAATGAAGTACATATCCTCAACACTAAAACAAAACTCAACGCCTTGTCACCACAACACCTGTATGGCATGCGGCCGAATATCGTAGAGAACGAAAGCAGAACCTTTGGGAAATCATTCTGAAACTCGGAAATATTTCACAGAAAATGAGAATTCTTTTACTCGTCCTCGTGGTGCTGTATTTGTGGAACACAACACATGAACATGAGGATTCTAAACAAAGCAAACGTCTTATTTTTACCTTTGGAGAGCGGAAGTGGCCAACTTGAATGTGCAGGGCTTCCGGTCTCATTCGCTACTAAAGTTAGTTATTTTTATCTGTTAAAAAAACAGCAAAGCAACTCGTTTTGCTTCTAGGTATTGAAAACTGGCATTTCATATCATATTATTTTGATGTATTTTCGTAATTACAAACACTTGTTGAGCAAATAGTTTGGCCGTTTACTGCACTTTGTTATTCTTGTAGAGCGGCTAATGAATTGGGAGTTTCGTACTTAGCCTACTTCCGCGATTGCAAAATAAGGTGGATTTGCGAATTTTAAGGATTAAAACATTTTTGTAATAAATCCACCTTTGAGGACAACACGATAGAGGTTGAAAAAGGTATAACATGTAGAGTCAATCAACTGGGAATGTTTACACCGATAAGAAGTTCGATAAGTTTATGTAGCCTACCACATTAGCTGTGTTAATTGCACATTGTCACACAATTATACATTCAAAACTACGGAATGTTCACTGAGAGAAGCAAGTTGAAGCCAAACACAGCGCAGAAATTACCCATCATTCCATTTATCAGCATTTTCTTAGTGCAAACTCACCTCATATAACCTTGCTGTGATTTTTTTTTTTCCTTTACACTCAGCACGCACACACACACACCTTAAGGGCTCTTCACTCACCATGAGGAACACTTACAGTTTTCACAGTAAGCTTTTGTGGTTTGATATTTATTTTAAAAGGCTGAGATGCATTAAACCACATTTCTTTACATACAGTGGCCCCAGAAAGTTTATTTTAACTTTTTAATTAAAAAAAATTATCAAACTTGAGCCACAATACATGATTTTCATTGTATTACATACAAAAATGCAAACCAAAGTGCTGTTTATTTCAAAGTACAGCACAAGTATACTTTTTCAACAAACCATCTCACAAAAAAATATACATTTGTTAGGTTTTAGATCTTGATGTAAGCTGCTGTTCAGATTGAAGACAAAAGGTATTTGGAAACTTTCTGGATGTGGTTACTCAGCATACCTGTATGACTTCATACATCCATTAAAATCACTTCAAAAGTCAAAATAGCTCATAAAGGTGAAGCTAGTTCAGAGAAAACAGTTTAAATGGTTTAATTCTACCACTTTTATGATTTAGGAGTTATCTGTATTTAAAACACGCATGTATTATGACAAAAAAAGAGCTGTGCAAGCAGATCTGTTATCTGTTGATTATTACTGTGCAGCTTGCATGTAGAGGAAGACATTTAGAGCAGTTAGCGTATTCAGAATAAGTGTCATGTATTGTTACTTTGAGCATTAAAATGACACTTGAGATGACACTTCTCACTCCCTCTCTGTCGGATCTCTCATAATTATTGTAACCTTGCGTGCACTTGCAATTGGCCCAGCGCCAAACGTTGACACGCAAAAATGTGTCACTGCATT
>NW_015786875.1:0-2455 GCF_001515625.1 Sinocyclocheilus rhinocerous | reverse complement strand
GATAGTTTTAATTATAACATTTACATTGTTACATTTACAGTATATACATACATTTGAAATGCATTATTAATTTGTTCACATATTATGTATTTGTCTTTTCATGCAATATATGTAATATAAATGAAAATATATAAACATGAAAAGCTTAAAACAAAAATTAGCTGAAGTTGAAGCATTTTATTATATCACTAATTGAAAAAAAAGTTACTAAACTAAAACTAAAATGAATATTTGTTTTAAAAATGACAAAAGCATATAGAAAAATGACTGGAAATTATCTAAAAGAAAACTGAAAATATAAAAATAAAAGCTAATTCAAAATATTACTAAATACTAATAATAAATCAATTATAGTATGTAAATAATACTAAAATAACACTGATGACAACCGATGGTGGTAAGCAGCAGACCCTAAAATAGCTGTAAAAAATATATATAAAAATACAATGTGTGTGTGTGTGTGTGTGTGTAATGAATAAAAATTGTGTAAGTAAATTCTTAACAATATTAACTATAATAAAATATATGATTACATATAATAGTAAAATATAATAATATTATATTATAATACATTTTATAACAAATAAAAATAATAGTATTACATAAATTATATACAGTATGTATAACAGATGTATGATAATACAGAAGTATTTATTTGTTTGTTTGTTTAAAAAGAAAATGATTATATTATTATTATACTATAAATGACCAAAATGTGCGATCTCAACGCATCCACCATAACTGACGGCTGTGGTCAGAATTCTTGGGCATTTATTTGCTGGTTGAAATGGGCTGTAAAGTCGCAATGCCAGTGGCTCGATTTGCTGTTTATTTCAGCAAACTGCTGTCTAATGGATTTCATTGCTCCATGTCACAGCTGGTTTCTGGACACATTATGTGTGAAAACTACAACTGACCTCTATTACTGATATGCCCCACTGTCCAGGACAGGACCACACAGTATGAGTCTCGGCCACCAGCTGTCAATGGATGGAGAATGGAGGGAATTGGTTTATCTGCCAGTGATGCCATTAGGAAACAGAGGTTAACTGTTTTTGTTAACCCAGTTTGCCACAGAGACCTGCTGTTTTGTACTCTAATCTAATATCAAACTGCTAACCAGAATCCTAAATCAAAAAGCCTAACCTGATGTTTCAGTTATTCATATTGGCTTTGTGTTTGTAATTGATTTGTATCTTTTGCTATTTACTAATTTGTGTTTAAGCTGATAATTTTTTACCAGCACACTTATTACATGAACCCCCTTGAGCAACCTGATGTTAGTATAGTGAACCCTTGTGATGCTTCAACCTACAGCCTTTTGTTATCATACAAGATCTTTTACCATTGGGCTTATTTAGGGATTAGAATATTAATAAATATTTAATACTTTGCGGTTTTACCACTTTAATTATGAACAGATTATTTCCCAAATTATTTCAAACTAAATAACTAAAGAAATATTTAAAGAAACTGTTAACTATACAATTAAATAGTTAATGAAAACATAAAAAACATAAAATTAATTAATTAATTATTAAAACACCTAAATGATTTATTAAAAAAAATAATGGATTGTATTTCATTTCAGTATTAGTTTAACTTTGAGTCATTCTTATCATTACATTTAAAAATTAAAATGTAAAAAGTAATGCTAAAATGAAATGCAATGGACATAATAATTGGTTTGTATTTCATTTTAGCATGAGTTTAATTCCATTAGTCATTTTTGTCATCGTAAAAAATGTAAAATGTAATGCTAAAATGAAATACAACAGATATTTATGAATAAATGTACTGATTTTTTATGTTTTGTTAAATGTTTTTTGTTAACAGTTTTGTATTTCACATTTTATTTAATTATTTAATTTTAGTCGTTTGGCATATTTAATTAGATCTGTGAGCTAATTGGCTAAAAATCACTCATTTGACACAACATGGTTGATCCACGATTTATCAGGTAAAATTAATGATTTGTGATTTCATATTTGGTTCTCATAATAATAATAATTAAATTTCCCCAGTCATCAGCGAATAATAAATCTGCATGTTTATCTCTAATTAATCTATGATATCTATTTTTCTATCTATGTCTATTGTCAATTCATTGTCAGAGAGTCATCATGGCGTGTTGGCTGTGGTTATAGACATATGAATAATTACCATATAATTGGTGCATAGTGGATATAAAAAATCAGACACAGTAGTAATTTGCGCATGTTGATGAGTTTCCCAGCAGCACAGGCAGATGTGATAGAGCAAGTATAATTGCGGTATATGAGTTTTACCCAGTTGCCATGCCATTAAAATAAGCCTCTTCATGTCCTTGCTTCATTCATGTAATGAGTGGAGATCCAACAGAAGGCTTATGAAATCTCATTTAATAGCTTTCTGCTCCAGAGCACCACGCCTGAGGTAGACGTGCCGACACCAGGAGCCGATTTATTGACTTGTG
>NW_015786874.1:0-2479 GCF_001515625.1 Sinocyclocheilus rhinocerous | reverse complement strand
GGTTGCCTGCATGGGTGTTACTATGCAGTAGTTAAGGTGTTCTGGCTGGTTGCATGGGCATTGCTATGCAGTAGCTAGGTAGGGTGTTTTGGCTTGGACATTGCTTTGCAATAGCTAGGTAGTGTGTTCTGGCTGGTTGCTTGGGTGTTGCTATGCAGTAGCTAGGGTGTTCTGGCTGGTTGCCTAGGCATTACTATGCAGTCACTAGTGTGTTCTGGATGTGCTGGGAATTTCTTAACAAAAAAAAAAACTTTATTTATTTTTTATTTTTAAAGTGTAGTTTCACTGCAGAAAGAAATAAATAAACTATAACTGGTAAATGGTTGTAAACAACAGTACAGTATTAATGGTACATTTTCCATAACAGATTAATACTGCTGTAAATTTTGGGCACTTCAGAAGAGAACCCACCGCTTCCACGTTTCCCCTAGCATTGCTAATGCAAGCGTGCTTGTGCACACAGCCAGCACTCTTGTTTTTCTATGTGGAGGGCAAGTGAATGTGTCCTGTTTGGTTGTTTGTCCTGCTCATCAATTCAGACAGCCCTCTGTGCCAACCGCCTCTGTTTGTGTGCGTCGGGAGGCTTAGCCCCAAGGAGAGCATGGCCCTTCACAGCCCAGCGGTCTGGTAAAACTTCCCCCATTAGTGAGTTACCTGTTGGCAGAGCGGAAAGCAGGGGCTGCTGGGAGTTTTCCGCAACACCGGCCTCATCCTCCAGCAGTCACACTTGATTCAAGTTAACGCCAAGCTGAATGAGGACATGCAGATTACCTCACTGACATTTTCAGATGGGAGGGAAGTAAAAAATAGGATGTGGGAGAGAAAATGCAGAGGGGGGTATGGATGAACTATTTGGGGCCACTAAGAGCTAAAAATGTTGGTGCAACTGATGTGGATGCGTTGTTATTTTATTTATTTATTTACACAGCTCCTGTAATGTTTGCAATTACAAACAGTGCTGGGTAAAATACTCAAGGGACAAAAAAAGCTTTTTATGCTCAGCATGACGGCAAACGCTTTGATGAACACAGATGCATGTATGTCATTATATATATATATATATATACATATATTTGAAAGGAATAATTTAATGTATTTAAACTACATTTTGAATCACTAAAAAAGCCTGTCAAGAAAATATCTGGGTCATATTTCACCTTTAAAATAAAAAAAGAAACAATATTGTGCATAAAGTAAATTAAGCCTATTTTTAGAACCATTATGCTTGTTTGCAAATGTCTTAAATACAACAAAATGAAATAAAATTAAATATTCTCAATGCTGTAATTTGGGGGGAAATATATATACAATAACTAAATTGTAATTTTTTTTGAAGTCATGGTATCATTTGTGTGCTGCATTCATGCTAATTAAACTATACAAAAAATCATATGACAGTATTTTTTAACTGCATTGTGAAAAATGGTAATAAAAAAAAGTAATTCTAAAATAAGCAGGCCTACAGCAATACTATTTTGTCATTTAATTGTGGGTCAAAAAGTAACGTGGGCACTTTTTTTGTGAGATTCAAAATGTGCAAACTTATTTGCTACAATTACAAGACCGATCATGAGATTTTCATGAGCTTATTTTACTAACAAGTATTTTCAGTACTGACTGATTTCACACCTGTTTGAAATTTTCTGTTCACACTTGAGTCAAGTTAAGCATCTTCATGACCATCTATAATTAACAATTTAAATGTTATAAAATTTCAGCTGGGAGCATAAATTTGATTGGCTTGTAAGCTCCGATAAATGGACGAAACGAGGCAAGATTTGAGTCTGTTCATTTGTAATGAAAGAATAAGAGAGCTGCAGTAGTGAGTTTTAATAACACTCACCTAAAGTACTTCTACGAAATGCATTTGCTTTATTTCCCAGCCTGCTTTTAAAATCATGTACCCCCCACCCCCCCCAGTGCTCCTGCCTTTATTTTTTTGTGCTAATCCCAAAGCTCGTACACAAAGAAGCGGCTCGTTTCACCCCGGCCCAGACATTGAGTCATACTGACCTCCAGGTACAGACTGGTCACTGGACCACGTCCCCCTGATCTTTCCTGGCACCTGTCTCCTCTAATGCCACTGTGCGGGAGGGGAGGGTTGTCTGCATTTGAAGCATGACCCCAAAGTGAGGAGGGCTGATATTTTATCCTCGCACGCTGTCTCTGAAGGCTCACCACCGGCCTGTAATGGGAACTAATTATGCACGTGACTCATGTACAGACCTACGCTTCAACATTTCGGCAATCAGAGAGACAGGTTCTCGGCTGGTTATTTCAACCTGATTTGACAAATTTTTTGAAAGAACATTCTCAAAAACCCAGCACGAATGATCGCTGGGAGCTAAAGCACATTGCGCTGACGTTGCAAAACTGTTGCCTACCTGGGAAAGCAGTGTTAAATAACATCATGTGTGTGTGGAGCATGTGAAATGGCTGGCTGTCACACAACAGACAGCATGATGGACACCAGAAAAGA
>NW_015786873.1:0-2366 GCF_001515625.1 Sinocyclocheilus rhinocerous | reverse complement strand
TGTGTGTGTGTGTGTGTGTGTGTGTGCGCACGCATGTGCATTAGATCCCAAGCCCCTTTGTCACTGCCTCAGTGTGGAGTTCAAGTCCACTTATGTTTGCCTCTAAACATTTCCATCAAGAGTCGGGATTCTTCCATAGGATAAACTTCAGCAGATTGTGCTCTGCTACCTCTTGGAAGGGTCAGGGCAGCTTTTCAGACCATCTGGCTGAGCAATCACTTCATTACCTGAAGACAGCGCAACTTAAACTGAGTCAGTCAGCCGCAGACAGGACTGAGGTGGGCTTCATCCAATGCCAAGGAGTTTTTAAGGGGGGGTGACGGATAACATGGTTGGAAAGTATCAGGACAAGTAATTTACATAACTATGCAAAGCATAGTTATGGTGCATGGCATGGCAGATGGGAAAACTGTCAAAGAAGACACATTCTGCTCTCAGCTGCCGAGTATCCCACTTTTGAGGTACAAGCATGTACCATATTAGATATTTGCTTGGGTCTGGATCAGTTTAACTGGGCTACTGTTCATGGAAGAGCAGATGCATGCATTGTTACAAGATTTATCAAGCTTGCAGTGCCACATCAATGGCAAGTATCCTTCCATTTACTTTTACTTTTATCGCATATCTATACACAGTTTAAATCGAATCCTTATTTTATAATGCAGTTAAGTGCACACATTGCATACATTGGTGGAGGTATTTTGGGGGTATTACATTTGGTTTAAGAATATGGTGGTGTGGGGGGGGTTGAACTTGTTTTGAAGTTGTTTTGAATTTGTTTTGGTAATTGTTAAGGGGTGTTGAACTTGTTTTAGGAGTATTTTGAGTAGTATTAAACTATTTTGGGGGTATTCTTGGAGGTAAAAAAAACAACTCATTTGGGGGTATAGAACTTGTTTTGGGAGTCTTTGGGGTATTGAACTTGTTTTAGGGGTATTTTGGAGGATATTGAACTTGTGAAGTACTCTGGGGTTACTTACCTTGTTTTGGTAATTGTTAAGGGGTACTAAACTTGGTTTAGGGGTATTCTGGGGAGTATTAAACTAATTTTAGGGTATTCTTGGGGGTAAGGGCAAAACAACTAATTTGGGGGCATTCTGGTGGTGTTGAACTTGTTTTGGGAGTCTTTGAGGATATTGAACTTGTTTTAGGGGTATTTTGGAGGCTACTGAACTTGTTTAGGGGTATTTTGGGGAGTATTCAACTAATTTTAAGGTATTCCTGGGTGTACAAACTCATTTGGGGGTATTCTGGAGGTGTTGAACTTGTTTTGGGAGTCTTTGAGGGTATTTAACTTGTTTTAGGGGTATTTTGGAGGCTAATGGACTTGTTTTGGGGTAATCTGTGGGTACTGACTATTTTGGGGGGTATTCTTGGGGGTGAAAAACTTATTTGGTGGTATTCTGGGGGTATTGAACTTGTTTTGAAAGTCTTTGGGGGTATTTAATTTTTTTAGGGGTATTTTGGAGGCTATTAAACTTGTTTCGGGGTACTCTGGGGGTACTGACCTTATTTTGGTCATTGTTAATGGGTATTGAACTTGTTTTATGGGAATTTTAGGGAGTATTAAACAAATTTTAGGGTAAAAACAGCTAATTTTTTGTGCATTTGGGGTTACTGAACTTGCTTTGAGCATTTTCTGGTGGTATTTTAAGGGTACTCTGCTTGTGTATTGTCATCTTACATGCAGTGTTATTTCATGTTAAAGTTTGTTTTTGGGTTTCATTCTGATAGAACTTTAATGTTACATCCAGACTATTGAATAGTTTTCTTTTCTGTCTTCTTTCAGGTTTGTGCAGTCGATAGAGGTCTTGAGTTGAGTTTTGGGATGTAAAGCCGGTTCAGATCAGGTCCAGATCATGGCTTTGAGTTCTACAGATGTCCCTATTCCATGTAAGGTATGCCCAGCTGCGCCTCCCTCCCCCAACCTGAAACGCAAGCAGCTAATGTGGCAGAATGCAGTGTGTCACATTATCGACCAACGAGGAATGCACCATGAGGGGCGAACAGCCAATTCTCAAAAAATCATTGTTACCGATGCCTACATCGATGACATCAACAGGCAGATTCGGAACAAAGCTGCACGGGGTAACGCAGGCATGCATAAGCGGCGTTCCTCGGCAGTCCGCATCCACCCATTAAGAGAGAGCAACTCCACCTGCACAAGGAAGTCCACCGACTCGCTCTGTGATGCTGACTTCTTCGTAAGCTGGGGCTCCACGGTACGTGGCATCTTCCTTCCGGTTCTCCACCACAAGTTTAAATCTCATGATCTCGAGCATCTGTACCAGCAGCACTCATCTGGTCAGCGCCGAGCTTCCCTTGTAGTCACTAATGTCATTGATATCCTTACCAAACTCCATATT
>NW_015786872.1:0-2462 GCF_001515625.1 Sinocyclocheilus rhinocerous | reverse complement strand
GCTATATAAATAAAGGTGACTTGACTTGACTTGAATGAAAGCCTAATAGGGCTGGGTGAATGCCCCCAACTGCCGACAGAGCTCCCTCCAGAATTGGACATTTTAAACCCCTGTAAGGCATTTTAAACCCAAAATATGCTGATTAAAGAAATTTCTATTTATTAATCATGAATCTCACTATAATCTTAATGATGGTATTCCAGACTTTTCCCTTGCCTCAGTGTTCAAACAGTTTTTGCATGAAGAATGTGTAAATCTTTCTTATTTCAAGATCATTTTTATTTGCTGCAGCCCGTCAGAAGCTAATGCATTTTTATGAGCCCTCTTATTTTGTTCTGCAAGGTGCACTGTACTGTTTATTAACCTTTACTGTAATGACCACAACCGCATGATACCTGCTAATAAGTGCATTTATGACTGACTTTTAAAATGTGGCAATAAGGAAGCATAGCCTGTGTAAACAAGGCTCTCCCCCTCCCTCTCTCCATCTCTTTTTGTTCCTGTCCCGAAATGACCCCTTATACAGTGAAAGCAGTGCTTTACAGTAACTTTATCACAGGTAGTTACGCTATTCAGAGGCTGATTTCCCAGAAAAGCTTGTGGTCCTATTAAAACATAGTTTGTTTGAGTGCCCCTGCCAGCCACACATAGAAATCATTGTGTTGTTTAAATTTAGGAAGTTATTGTTTGACCACTGGCAGTATTCAAAAAACACCTGTTCTAACAAACAGTGTGGCTTGTTATTTTTATAATGGTAATAATAAATCATTATTAAATGTAATATCCATAATAATGAATAATTCTCCCATGTAATCAATATCACAGAGGCTGCCATTAACTAATTATGAAAACTTTTCATTTCAACCTTTCCTTTTCCTCCAGTTATTTCACTTTTTTGTGTTGCTTGTTTTGGATGTGTACTGTACAATAATATGGTATACAGTTGCCCCACATAAAACTAAAAGTATTTTAATGTAAATTATGTTAATCAAAATGAACAATCGTGATTACAATATCAAAGGAAGTACCTGACATAATAGTGTTTGAGACTTGTGCGGGTGTGTCTTACTTTGCAGATATTCTAGAAGGCTCCCGTTGCTCATGAGCTCTGTGACGATGTAGATGGGCTCTTCCGTAGTGCAGACAGCATAGAGCTGGATCAGTTTGGCGTGACGGAGTTTCTTCATGATCTGAGCTTCTCGCAGGAAGTCTTTTGGATCCATAGTTCCTATCACAGATACAACAGACGTACAGTACAGCATGCCATGTTCATGTATGTTTGGAGTTGTATATGTGTATCCATCTTGTCTCTGTTTGTGTGTGTACCTGGTTTGAGTGTTTTGACAGCGACGGCTGTGCTGTCATTCCATATGCCTTCATAGACCTGGCCAAACTGCCCTGCTCCCAACTTCTTCAAGAGTTTTAGAGAGGAACGTGAGATCTCCCACTGATCCACAGTGTTGTAAGATAGACCATGTGTCTCTGGAGCCATTGTCTAAACCCCACACACACAAAAGCAAGGAAGTAGGCATTGGATTGAATATTTGATAATATCCTGTTCAGTTCTGTAGTCAGTTGCTGTGTTCTGCGGCCAAAGATTTTTGTACAATTTCACCATTGTCTCACATTCTTTGAACATCTTGTTTTATTAATTTAGGTATCAAGTGAGACAAAGTACAGTCAGCCAATTATTGTTGTGTAATAAACCCTTGAATATTTTTTTTTTATTCAGAAAAATGATTGATGTAATAGTAAATGTTACACACTTTTTTGCAGGGTCCTGCCAAACGAACACAGAGGCCATCCTCATTTCTGTAGTGCTCCACTAGTTCTTTCAATGTGAAAAAACTACGAATCCTTGACACGAAGTAGCCACCATTATCTTGCCTTCTGATCTTATAATGCTTCACTTTTCCGTTGTCCAGCACTGCAATACAGACAGACAGCACATCAAGGACATAATGAAAGATGGGCTAATAAGTAAGAAAATAGCCCTTTTCCACCGTAGAGCAGTAACAGTACTACTAGCATTTCCATTAGAATGTGGTTTGGTTTGGTATAGTACGATTGCAAACCATGCACAGATATCTCATCAAGTTTAACAACCTGAACTCTGGACAGGAGAACTACACTGAAAAAAAATGGTAACCTAAAAAATTGGCTTCTTGTGGTGACATCTAAATAAACTAATTTTATTTTATATAACAGAATCAACTAAAATATATCAGGTTACACCAACAAAACAAAATTTAAGAGTAAGCTCAGGTACAGTAGAAATAGCTTTTAATGTAACAATTGCAGGTTACCACTTTTTACAGTGGATCCGTGCAGAAATACTGTGGGGGGTGTGCGATATGTATCATCTTACATTTTATACACAATATTGGCTGTTTTTGTTCTATTTCGCCAACGAAAATTCCAATCAAAGCCACAACAAATCTGTTGAGCATCTCCGAGAAACA
>NW_015786871.1:0-2478 GCF_001515625.1 Sinocyclocheilus rhinocerous | reverse complement strand
TCCATCCTCCAGAGAGAACTCCACTATGGGTCTCTGACGGGAACATCACAGGAAATGACATCATCAAACATTCATACTTCACCACTGGTCTTTCTCAATCTTCAGCTATTGCTCAATGTTAAATCTTTTTCTCATTTATATTAAGTGAATCAGCCATGAGTCTTGGGAATAGAACGATTCATCTTGTTTTTGAGAAGTTACATTCAATACAGACCAAAACACATTCCATTGAGTGTCAAAGGAATGCATGTTTATAGGACGTGTGGAAAGATTGACAGACACACATGTGGTTTGATTTGTTCTTGAGTGCGTTCCTTTATCCTTTTTTTGTAAAACACTGAAGGGCCACTGCTGTGAAGCTGGCACTAAAGCCTTTAATAACAGGCCCTCAAAGTGTGTTTACACACCAGCAAGCTAAAGCTAATATCTTCTAATACCGTTCCCTATTGTATTGACACTGAACATACTTCTAGGAATTAAAACAGTCGCCTCAGTGGTCTAGTTGTCTTTCTAGGAATAATTCAACTTGATAGAACAACAAACAGGTTATCAAATATCCCTTTTTTTACGAATGCTCTCAGCAAACAGAGAATAAGTTCCCAAATAAGGCCTCATTTTTGGGATTTGAACAACAACTAATTTATGGTGGTCTACCTTTTGGGGTCCAAAGATGTCTGGGTTGTTGTTGAGGTGACGTAGGGCTTGTAGAGCATGTTCATGCTCTTTAAACTCCACAAAGCCGTATCCTAGAGACTTGCCAATCACCTGACCCCGAATAGGCTTCTTGTCATACATCACACGACACTGTAGGTACATATATACAGAGAAAGAGACCATCAGGAACAGTAATCCTCGTTATATATGAAAGTTATGCCATAAATAGTTTATGCTAACAAAAGCACTGATGTAAGTTATGCTGTTAAAGGTGATGTAGGCATTTTCAGTCATTTAGGTAACACAGGGCTTCTGCAGGTTTTATGAATGTAAAGACTTTAAGACCTTTTTAAGATTAAGTAAAGAAAGTTTAAGGAATAAATTGAATGGAACACAATGAGTCAGTATGGTCTGTAAATGGTAAATGTTTTGTATTAGCAAAGCTTCAAAGTTTGAAAATACAACTTAGATATAGATCTCAATTATTTAAGAATTTATTTTACCCAAAAAAAAAACATCTGCTCCCACCTGCTAAAATATGAAAATAACTTTTACTGTACCTTCTGTTCATACTGCAAAAAAGTGATGTTCTTCATCAGTATTTGTCTTGTTTTCCAGTGCAATAAATTCTTACATCAAGATGGATATACTTGGAATAAACTAACTCCCTTAATTTTGTTACATTTCTCAGAAAACAATTCTTCATATGCTTAAATCACATCTCAAGTAAATGTATGTTGATTTAAGGATGTTTAGATATTTGTATTTGGAAAAAAACATACTTAGGAAGATTTTTTTTTTTTTTTTGCAGTGCATGAAACATTTAATGCTATGACTTTACAGATGTATTTCATTTATTTACAATTTAGAAGATTTCTTTATAACTTAGAAAAACAGAAAAATTAATAACCTATATTATACATGTTTTAAACATTAACATATCTATATTTTTAACATATCTTTTTCCGCCATGCAAAATGATTGATAGGCAGAGAGAGGGTTTTTGATTGGTTAAGCCTGTCACAGAGACTGGTTAATTTCAGTGATATCTGTCAGGTCATAATGACACTTTGCGTCTGGCATTACTCAAAAGTAAAATAAACAGCACCTTAAACCTATAGACAACCACAAGATTGTAGGTTAGAACCCTGCAAAAGCTGCTCCATGAACTATAACAATTGTGCCTTAAATAAGACTTTCTTGAAGAACTGTTCCTGTCAGCTAAATGACTAATTAATAAAACTAGATAGTGAAACCTCCTGATCATACCCAAATAACATAGTCCTGCCCTCTAGTGTTACTAGGAAGAACTGTGAGAATCCTACTTTATTTATTTATTTTTAAATCAACACTGTTTTAAATTTTGGTTTGCTATTAATTGGTTGTTACAGCATTTGGAAGAGAAAAGCACTACTTTCTGCAGATCAAGTGTGTGTTTGAGTGTGTTACCTCAGTAATGCAGACCCCTTTACCACCAGCAGCAGAGAGGCACAGCTTCTGAAGTTTCTGTTGATCCACACTCTTAGGCAGGTTATGAACACACAGCCGTGTTTTAGACACATAAATACTAATGTCCTTTAACTTTGCCCTTTTCAGCTCCTCAAACTGACAACAAAAACAAACAAAAATAACATGTTAATCTTTGGCACCCTTTACACCTGGCATGATTATAAAGCACTTAGAGCAATATAGAGTGATAGAGGAGATAGATACCTTATTTTTTATCTGCCAAAGTGACAGAAAGCATCTTGAAGAAATGTTTTTATTATCTTTATTTTTAATTGACATAATTGTATGTATTAATTGTATTCGGTGAAAAACTTG
>NW_015786870.1:0-2465 GCF_001515625.1 Sinocyclocheilus rhinocerous | reverse complement strand
AGACGACACCTCCGTGTCCTCCTACTCCGTCCTGAGCGCCGGCTCCCACGAGCTGGACGATAAGCTTCAGTGCGAGGACATCGCGGAGGACACCGTGCTCATACGCAACGGCGGTTTACCTCACAGCGCCAGCATCGATAAGGACTGGGCCATCACTTTCGAGCAGTTCCTGGCCTCGGTGCTCACCGAACAAGCCCTGGTGCAGTACTTTGAGAAGCCTGTGGAGATCGCCGCGCGAATAACCAACGCCAAGAACGTTCGCAAGGTGGGACACCAACACATGTCCGTCAGTGACTATGAGATCTCGCTATCAGGCTAACGTGCTAAACTAAAAACTAGTACCTCTGCATTCACAACTCTATTTCGGGGTTAAAGGAGTAGTTATCCAAAAATTAAAATTCGGGCATCATTTACTCACTTTTATGTTCCAAACCTGACTGACTGAAATTTTTCGCGAAAAGTTCATGCTAGTTTTTCCATACAATGAAAGTGGATGGTGACCATCTCTGTTGAGCTAAAAAATTACAACAAGCAGCATTAAAAATAGACATGTATGCTATATAGTGAGTTTTGTAAAGCCATATGCTAGTAAATAACAACTTAAAGTTCAGTATGTTTCTCTCACAAACCTATTTTATGACTTTAGACATTTTGTAATAATCATAATAGCCACTTTTATGATGTTTCATTGTCATTTTTGGAGCTTGAAATATTATATGCACTAAATATCAAATTACATAACATAGACTTATGCACTATTTATTGAGTTTTTCTTAAGCCATACGCTAGCAAATAATGACTTGAATATCAGTGTGTTTCTCATATAAACCTATTTTATGAAAGCTTGAAATCTCCATTCCCCATTGTATGGAAATGAGCAGCCTGTGCATTCGGCTAAATATCTCCTTTTGCGTTCTACCTTGAGAAATAACCTCATACAGGTTAGGAACGACACGAAGGTCAGCAAATGATGACAGAACTTTAGTTTTTGGTGAACTGTCCCTTTAACTACACCTAATCTGATCTCCTCTTAAATCAGCGGGAAGCTTCAAAGGCTTGATGTTTGCGTGAGCTCGTTAGGGAACGGACAGTAATGAGTTTCCCGGAGGCTTGTCTTTGATCTGATGACAGAGGGACCGTGATGTGACCAACAGAATGACCTTTTGACCTGTACAAAGTCTGAGAGGACCTGTTGTATACTACAATGCGCTTGATGTAATTTATATACAGAAATGGTTACTAATAATATCTAATACAGTTAGACTGTTCATCATAGTAATAGTGTCTAGAATAGCTCACTAGTCCAGATTGGGCGAAAAAAAAACATGTTCTTAATCAGTATTTTTGTTTCATGTTCCAATAAAAGTATCTAAACATCCTAAAAACAATATCAGTTTACTTGAGAAGCAAAACTGTGAGCAAGAATTTTCTGGGGGGAAAAAAAAAAAAAAAGTATGGACCCCAATAAAAAAAACAATTTATACTAAAACAAGAAAAAAAATCTAAATTTAAAAATTTTTAAGTGTATTTGTACAAACAATACAGGTCAACTTTACTTTTTTTTTTTACATTCTATTCTGTTCTATAATAATAGTCTTATGGAATCTTATGTGGTGTTGCTTCTCAAGTACCTTCTCAAGATTTAGATATTTTTATTTTGAAATAAGACCAAAATACAGATTAAGAGAATGATTTTGTTTTTTACAGTATAGTAAATCGTCTTTAACGTACGAGAGCGTTCACAGGGATAGTGTGGAAATACATCTGTGATATTTAACACAAACTCTTGACACAGAGGAAGGACACTGGGACGTTAGATCTGGGATTGTTGAAACGACATTTTCTTGCCGCTAAATCATCTGTAATTTCCCAGATTTCTCATTTCTCTCTTCGTCTCTCAATTCTTTGCACCTGCACTTTGGGTTTTTCTTCTTTGTAAAATGTGAGGATGTTCATAACCTGTCAGCGCTGAAATATTGGATATGAATCAGCTGAGAGGCGATGCTGTCCAGCTGTGTTTAATATCTGATTTATAGTGTATCCTGAAGAATATGATTGTGTACAGTTTTTATTTGACTGTGTTCTCACCAGGCATGTGGCATGTCTGTGCACCTTCTCGTAAATTATTGTTTGTTTTTTTAAATAGAGGACTTTCTACTTTATTTCATGCTGCTGTTTTTAAGTTTACGTTTTAATGTGAATGGTTAAAATCGACCTGTAAACGATTCAGATCACGTCCAGGAATTAAAAGTGTAAAAGGAAATATAAAAGGAAAGTGTTTTTTTTTTTTTCAGTGTCAGTGAAAGGATCCTCAGAAAAAATGGGGGTTTCTTCCATTTCAGGTCAACCTACTATATGCACTGTTTTATTTAACATTTTATATGTATGCTTGCGATTTTTGCAGCACTTGGACAAGCTGTGATTTCTATCAATAAACCTTAATAACATTTAAATTGAAATCCTAA
>NW_015786869.1:0-2406 GCF_001515625.1 Sinocyclocheilus rhinocerous | reverse complement strand
TCCACAGTCCCCTTTTAAAGCACAAAAAAGTAGAGAGTGAAAGCAATGTTGTTGCCATGGCTACCTGCTGGCAGCCTCCTCCATGTACCGAAAGCCCCCACAATGAACAGCACTGACTGTTCCCAACCCTGAGTCTGGGTGGGAGGGGTGGAGCTGCTTGGAAACAAGGGGAGGTCTCTCTTCTACTAAACCAAGGCTGCTGGCTGGGGAAAGAGCAACAAAAGGTTCAACACAAACCCAATGCTCTCCTTGTGGCCATGTGTCTGGGTGATGGGTGTGCTCTGTATACAGTATTTGGCCCTTCAGATGATGCCAGGGGCTGTTATCATTCCTTATGACAGGTTGATTAGCGCTGGGTTTGCATTCAGCTCTGCTGAAACTCCCTAAATGAATCCTTCTTAAAATTGCCCATAGTTCGCACATAGCAACTATAGTTGAACTGTGGTATTTGTGTTAAGACCCTAGTAACAGCAGGTAAAACCAGCATGGATGGGTACTAAATGTAATGCTTAGACCAAAATTAACTATGTTTCGGCAGTTAGTGTTACTATACATAGAGTTACTATAGTAAAATCATGGTAAACGTTTTATAAGGGAAGAGTATGGTTTATATGACGATATTCGATAATGTCTTTTCTAAAACCTAGTGAGCTGCTGTGCTGCCTACTGCCTACATAGGCAGTTGTCTTCTTAGGCAGCATCCTAACTGTTATGTGACTAATTTTAAACTTTGTATGTCGGCAGCAACTCTGCATGTCATACAAATAGTGCTCCCCACGGGAGAAACACCTTGCATTTGATTTTGGTAGAGTTTAAGATTAGCTTGTTGCTAAGCTATTAGCGTGATACTCTAAAAATATTTAACACATATATATTAGGTAAAATAATTAATACTTTACAGCACTTAAAAAGGAGTTCACAGCTGGCAATATGAGCTTTAATAAATTGGCTTGCCACATGACTGAGAAAAAGGGCACCCATAATACAATTTTGATTTTGGTGCCGCCCCTCTGTTGATCCGACTGTCTATAGGCAGGGAATACAAAACTGAGGAAGTTTGATCTGTTGTTTTAACAAAAGTCTTGGAGCTGTCAAATGGGGATATTAACACAGAGGAAAAAGTACACTATTTATTTACATATACCACTGATATTGTAACAATGCAAAGCTATTTGAAAATCACCAAGCTTTTTTTTAAAGGCGTGGTCACATTTATTGTTGTTTTGAGATTTTTTATGGGTGAAATTGAATAGGAATCCACACAATCTGGAATTTTGCATGAGGGTGAAAGATTTCGCCACGGTTCAAGTTGGTCACATGGATTCACTGCATGGACCAGCAAAAGGCTGCTTGGTTTGGAAGTTACTGCTGTGTGAGCTGTGCTTTATACATTGTTACTCTATTGACAAAAGACTAAGGATGTTTTTTGCCCTGCGAAAATTCGCTAATGTGTCCGCATCTTTAGTATTGAATGAAATTTTACTATATTTACAGTACATTTCTCCCACTTCTGTTGTATTCTTGGATTTTATTTTTTACTCAAGTTCACAGCACATTCTGGAAATTCCTTCTCTGTGGAGAATGTATGTGATCCTGTGTTAGAATATGACTAAAACAAGGTATCTTGGGAGGCATAATAATGCTATTTTCCTTTTACAACAGTAAAAGGTACTAAGCATTACTGTGATGCCTTAAAATGCTGCCACATGGACAGTGCAATAAATTTAGGAAAAGAGCATTTATTTCAACACTTGCTAGCTAAATTAACCACAGTGAAGCCTGTGAAATTCTCAAAAAGAAGAGGAAAATGTGTGAATGACTGTATATTAGTTATTAATGAAGTTGGGTAGTCGTATCTACGCCCATCGCTCATGTTCAGGTGACTTTGGTTGCAGTTTCCTGGGGGTTAAATGTCAGCTCCACCTTTGCTAAGTCAGATCCTGTGAGGGAAAACGATCCAGGTAATAGATCTGAGCGGAGTTCACATAATACCTAGCCTGCAGTCTGAGAACACATCGCTCTCGCTTGGTACTTTCACAGCTGTCCTTTACAAAGCTCCATTTCTCCATTAGTTTTGTGTGTTTGTGCATGTCCACAAACATCAGCGGTGATATATATGTTTTAGTGTGTGTTTGTCTGTGTCAGTGTTGGCAGTTGCCCACAGAGTGCACACTTCTTCCTTCTGCGGATGCAGTTGCTATTGGACACAGAAGAGGTAGTGGTGGTGTTTAGGCAGCCGCCCCCGCTCCTGCCCCTGCTTCTGCTTCTGCCCCGCGGTGATGTGCTGACCTTGGCCACTGCACATAGATGCAGACCCAATTCAGACCCTGCAGCCACACCAGCCAGAGCCCCCTATTTACAGCCAGGGTCTGTGCAGGTGGACACACACACACACACACACACACA
>NW_015786868.1:0-2434 GCF_001515625.1 Sinocyclocheilus rhinocerous | reverse complement strand
AACTTGAAATCGCATCATATGACCCCTTTAAATCAGCAATATTCCAGACTGGTTTTATCAGTAAGTAATTTCATTCATTCATCTTGCACATGTTTATATCAGCTTATGCAGGCTAGTATAAAAATAGATCAGCTTCATTCTCTGTGGCGTCCAGGATGGTCATAATTTATCTGTGAACAGGATCTCCAATCGGGGCTTTTCCTTGTCCACTTCATGAGCTGAACATCCCGTTGCCAGTGTGCGCACAACAGCAGCCTCATCAGCATGGTCAATCACCTCGCTTATTGTTTATCAACCTTATCTGATTGGAGACAAGTTGGAGTATGAGTTAAAGTGGTTACTACTTATTAATGTAAATAAGTATATAGCTACTTGATACTGCAAAATTATACAGAAAACTACATGTGGTGGTGACTTACCTTCTGGGACAAACTTAAGCGAGTGACTG
The DNA here is from genome assembly GCF_001515625.1 of Sinocyclocheilus rhinocerous. Lineage (NCBI taxonomy): Eukaryota > Metazoa > Chordata > Actinopteri > Cypriniformes > Cyprinidae > Sinocyclocheilus > Sinocyclocheilus rhinocerous. Next base: position 1,986 of record NW_015786868.1, on the reverse strand, counting down.
AATATTCAAAAACGTGATGAGCCCTCCTCCGGCCCATCATTCAGAAACTCGTGGCCTAGTCCATTACCACACTTTCCACACAGAACCTGCATATGCATGTACACATATATGAACACACAGGAACATATTAGTAGTGTCTGTAAATATTGACTAATTAAAAAAAATTTTTGATTTGACCTTGTAGGCTGTTAATGTCTCCATCATTTTTGTTACACTGTCCTCTCGAATAGTCTCTGTGAAGGCAGGCCAGGGGGAGGAATGTTCATATTTGGATCTGCTTGAGAAGACTGGATGTCCACACTGGGAACAAACATATATACCTGCAGAGAAACAATAAATCAGGTACTTGTCCTTTTCGACCAGTTTGTAAAACAAACACTTTGTTTCTTGGCATTTGGGAAAATGTAAGCAAAGTTGGTTAGCAAATTTCGCTACATCAGTTCAGCTAAATTATACATCATATACATCACAAGTGTCTAAGCTAAGTGTTACATCATAATATTCCTTAAAGGTAAAGGGAAGGGAGCATGTTGTGGAGAGTAAATAATGATAAACATTACTTACCGGGTTTGAAATGATCTTTATAAAACTCCTTACCGAAAAAAGAACAAAATGACATTGTTTGCCAGAGATCAATAGATAAAACAAACAGTGTATGTGTATGTGGCGATCAAGTGTGAGGACAAGCTGAGAAACTAAAAGACGATAATGTTCCGGTCACGTGACTCTTACAACACTGCACGTGCACAGTTGAACCTTCCCTGAACGACCATGAGGTGTCAGTGCAGATCACCCGAACACTCATGTCTACTTAGAAAATGCTTGATATAATAGCGAAATGTTTTCATTAATAGGCCTACAGGTGCTTTAATAAACTGATTCGTTTAAAATATTAATTAAATACATTAAGAATAAAGTTATTTTCATAGTAGGCTAAATAATGAATGCTATGATATGGTTCATTAAATGTTTTTGAGCAACCTCAACCGTTTAAAAAAGTAATGAAATATAGTTGGGTTCAAAAGTCAAAGACCACAAGTGAAAATTCAAGTACTTTTCATTTAATAATTTACAAATGGCAAAGAAAAGACTTTTTGAATTACAAATTTACAAACACAAAATAAATTTAAAAATTTAAATTTAAAATAGGGCATGTTGATATTGAACCCTATAAAGCCTACCACTGTATCATATTTGATAAACAAAAGACCTCTAAATTATCAACATGATAAAAATTAGAGAGAGAGAGAAAAAAGAATCATGTATCAATTATGACACATCAGGCTTTTGAGGAACGTGCATTGCATTATTGCCTATGTTTTGCCCCCCACAATAAAACCACAGAGCCTTGATCATAAAACTAAGCATTTAAATATCCCCTTAATAAGACATATTATTGGGATATATAGAGTGACAAGTGATACACAGTTTTAGCAGATTTTATCTAAAGGTTCAATACACTGTTCTAAACTATAATGAACCAATTTTCTGACTATTATTTATTTTATTTATGTCAGGCTTTAAAGGGTTAATATGCTTTTATGACTCACTGAAGGATTACACTTCACTTACACTGAAGGATTAAGGATTACTTAAACCTATTAAAGACCTATGTCTTTAATAGGTTTTGGTCACTCATATTTGCAATAGTGTTTAAGTAACTCCGGAAGTTCCAACCAGTCCAAAGCCATTCTGTGAATGATGTGTTTCTGAATTGTCTTTCGACAGAGTGTCTGCAGTGAGGCAACTAAAACACAGGAGCAAAAGAGAGAGATTATTACAGTCTGTCTGTTGCAATGTGAGTCATATAATCATATCAAATCATATTAGCAAGTTATAAACTGAAACTTACATCCATATTCCACCTGTACAATCCGAACACTTTTAGTAGCTGCAAATACATCCACAACAGCATACAGTGGCTTATTGCTGGGGATCCTCTTGGCAGAGGCTCCCATGTCTTCACCATTGACGATAATGTGCATG
>NW_015786867.1:0-2422 GCF_001515625.1 Sinocyclocheilus rhinocerous | reverse complement strand
ACATAAAAGAAGATATTTTGAAGAATGTTGGTAACCAAACTGTTTTTCATAGTATTTTTTGGCCATTCTGTGGAAGTCAATGGGACCTGAAACCATTTGGTTACCCACATTCTTCAAAATGTCTTCTTTTGTGTTCCACAGAAGAAAGAAAGTCATATAGGATTGGAATGACATGACGGGGAGTGAATGATGACAGAATTTTCATTTTTGGGTGGACTATCCCCTTTAAAATTAGAAGTTTTTTTTGTCACATAATGGGATCTCAAAGGTCAATGATTGCCTGCTAAAGTGAAAGAGGGCTTCAGGATGACATGGATGGGATTTTGCAGCTTTTCATAGCTGTAGGCTGATCCTAAATATGAAAAGAACAGGTAGAAAATGGGAAACCAAGACCGAGTGTGGAGGAAAGAGAGAGAATGAGGTGTCCAGGTGCTGGGATTTGGTGTTGAATGTCCACAGAGTGCTTGGGGCAACAGATTTCTCACACCTGATCTGAGGTGTAGTCTCCTCAGAGTATCAGTCTGCAAGTTCTGTCTCTAGTACAAGGTCACTCATTTACCAGGTTTAACAGTAGCTGTGTCTCATTACGAAGGCTATGCTGCATACACATTTATCACATTTATTGGCCACATACATCATTGAGGATGTCTCATTTCAGAATAGTAACCATTTTAAAATGTACTGTTATTCCTTGTGAGGCCTAAAATTACTGTTATTTCTTTCTTATTTTGGAATGTAATGGTTACTTTTTTAAATGAGTCAGCCTCAGTCACAGTTGGCCAGAGTAAATTGTCAGCATAGTGTTGTGGCAAGCTAGCAAGTTAAGGTTATCATCCTTCTAGCAACCTGGTCTCGCCTTCTAGCCACAGTATTAGTTGTGGGAATGGAATGGAATGTTAATTTTATTGTCTTGTAAATGTATCACATAAACAAATCATTTATTTAAACCTTTTAGAACTGTTTGAATGTTAATTGTCATATAGGCATACTGATTTGCACTAGCTATCAAGTTTTGCTAAGCGGTCACTGCAACAACACAGGTCAAGGTCAAAACCCTGTGCTTCATTCACATCCCATGCTGTTTTGAATTGAATGTGCCCACACTTTTCACACTGTTTCTCTCTTTTTCTCTTTATCACGCTGCCTCTAAATGTGCCAGCGAGTTAGTGAAGCATTAGAGAGTAGTTCTTAATGGCTTTGCATACAATCCTGCACACTTGGCGTAGGCTGGACTGCCACAATGGCCTCACAATTGCCCACTGCTCCAAACATGAGTCTCACCATAGCCAATGCTGATAAGCCAGTCTGAGCTGCAGCTAGAGCTGATGGGAGACAAATAGTCCCTGATAACGAAGTGGAATCCACACAAAAGTCACCATCCCCCCTCTTACAATGAGGGCTAAAAAAGTAAGAGAAGATTTGAAGAAAAGTGACATGTCAGTGAAGAACCGTTGAACCTGAATAAGCCAGTTTAACTGGCCTTATAGGAGATTTGGTGGTGTAACATTTCCTTAACGCTGTGTGACAGTGAGCAAGAGAGAGCTTTGTAATGAGATATATAAGAAACTAAATGTGTTACATGTGTCATTAAGTATGGAACTTTCACCTCTATTTCTTTCTGTCTTGAAACAGTTTGTCCTTTAGAACATTGAGTGTTCAGTTAGTGAGTAAAAGACCAGGAAGGACACAATAGTCTAAGTAGTATCATATGAACTTTAAACCTGTCTCCTTAAATTATGCTTGTGAAAGCAGAAGTCTGAGGGTTTGACAGTTGGCCAGAGTGTTATTTATGGACGAGGATGTGTGTAAAGTTTAGGCAGTGGTGATTCCAAGTTAATACGTGAGCTTTTCAGCATTTACCACTGAATCCTCTCTCTGACTGACGTAATGTATGATTGTTTTAAGAAGAATGCAAAAAGAAAGAAAAAATGTGTGGGGTACTTGAGACGGCCAAATATAATACTCATCAGAAAAAGAAAGGAAAAGGTAGCCCATTACATATGTTTACATTAAGTATGAATTAACAATGAACAGCAATCTAGGTATTGCTAAATTATCAAGATACTATTGCTTATTAGTGTTCATTGATAATACATTAACTCCTCTTCATTTATAAAATCTTTACAAAAAAATGCATTAGTATATGCAGATAATAACATTAAGATATAAATGCTGTATAAGTATTGTTCATCATTATATTGCTTTAACTATTTTATTAACTGTTGTTAATTTATAGAAACTTATTGCAAAGTATTACTAATCTTACTGATACTGAACTGTTGTTATGTTACATATACAGTACACAGTGGCTCTCTGTGGACCTTTTTGGTCATTTAAGTCTGAATTGAATTGCCGTACATACAAAATATCAAACCAAGTGGCATCTGCATACAAATAACCTAACTTTTCTGAGCCACTTTTT
>NW_015786866.1:0-2464 GCF_001515625.1 Sinocyclocheilus rhinocerous | reverse complement strand
TATGTAGGAACACCAGACAATAGATTAAAGCACAGCACAACGATCCGAAGGCCATCTGTTGTGGCGTTGCTGTAAGATTGAACCTCAGGTGAGGTGACGTTCCCTCTGGAGTCATTCATCTGCTCAGAGCCTCTGATGAGCGAATGAAACAATCAACATATCAATCCAATCTTAGCTAGTTAACAAAAGAAACAAGCTATACTGTTCACACATATATCACATTACGTGAAAAGTGTTGTATTCAATACTGAAAATACTTTAAAAAATGGTGTATTACTTTGAAACTATTTTCAACCTGAAACTGCTAGTAAATGTAACAAATAACAAAAAAAAAGCAACACAATTAATCAAATGTTACATTTTAAATTTTAAGTTCAGTTATAGAGTTGAATCTCCAATTTACCAACATTTACAACAATTAACATGTGAATGTGAAATGTTCTGTAATGTTCTAGAATCTCTATTCTATACAACAAATAAATCTAAACCCCACTTTACATAACAGCTTATCTAAAGTTGCCCATAATTCTCATAATCTGACTGATAACTACAGACACATTGAAAAAAAACAAACAAAAAAAAAACGCTAATAAATAATAATGCATTGTCACCTGAAGAGTGAATGTCGTCTCTATACTAAATCTCTAAACTGACTTGGATATTTATACATGCTGTCATGAGGATATAATGCTACATATTACATAAAAAACAAATAGATAAAACATTTGAATAAAATAGATAGTAGAGTTTACATAAATGTGGAAAATTCACATTTGAAAGTTTCTGTTACATATTTACATGAATGCAAATCATTTTGTGGGATATGATGCTCACTTGATGAAATGAAATCAGGGAAGCTTCTTTTCTGACATGAAAAAATATATAAGTGGAGCTGAATGTCAAGCAATACAAAGCTTGTCAAACAACAAAAGATGTCATTTATCTTTAACTAGAACAAGCACACACAAAAAAACACTTTTTCAAACTCCTGCAAAGTTCACCTCACAAAAAACAGGTGCAGGTATGTTTCTTTTTTAAATGTTAAATATAAAGAGAATCCATTCTATGTGAAAGATCATAATAATAAAAAAAAAATAAAGATGAAGAACAAGTTGCACAAACCCATCTAGTATAAACCAACAAAGACTAAACAAAAAAGATCAGTTTCTGTTCTTGCTGTTTCAGAATAGTGTAGAATCCCATGAAAATGAAAGGTGCAAACATGACAACCAAGGTTACAGTAGTTATTAAAATGAGATAAAATGCTCTTCTCTTCATGTAGTTTTGCTCCTCTCTCTCGTATTGTAACCAGTTTGCAAGGTGGGGCTTTCTATATCTGTTGATTTCATGAGCGCAGTGGCCAAATCAGAGCTGTTTCAGTTAGTCAGAATCCACGCACCACTCAAAACTTCAGAGTTCTGTTCAGTACTGAGTTCTGGAAGTCTGTGAATCCTCTCATTATAACAAACAGTACAGATGCGATGTTAATAAGTGATTAATTGTACAGTGTAGAGCTTCATTGATTATAACGGAACTTGAGCGTGATGAACTACAATGAGCGACAGTCTTTTAGTAATTATAAGGAGTGCGTACTTTGCGCCCTTTCTAGGCTATAACTCATTCAGAATTTGAATAAATTTACTCAGGGATTCACTCTCCAGTAGCCATTTATCCAGTATTGCCACTTGCCATTTTGTAGCGTTTACTACTTCAGTTAACTGAGTGAAAGTGGAGCAGGTCCGAGCTGGTGTGATTAAGTGGAGCGGATATACTACTAAACTACTACCCGTGTATACTAAATGAGGTAAACATGTAGAGTTACATTTAAGCCATTTTAAGACAAATTATTTTCATGGGGAAAACATTTAAATGTCATTTTGATTATCAAAGATACGTTTTAAGGGATAAAATTACTGAATTCAAGGGTACTTTAAGCACTCAAAATACAGGACAGACAACCACTACAAATGCTGCTGTATTCAACTTTATGATGCTTTATTGGAGCTTGTCAACCTCGCTGTAGTACAACAGTGCCACTTGCCAATTAAACTCATCACTTCAATATAATTAAAGTGCATGGGGTTTGTTCTAATGCAATAGCAAACTATCTGGATTTAAAGACCATATTATTCAGATGGAAATAAGCATAACTTTTTGATGTCCAGAAATAAAAGCTGACAAATAAGCAAATACAACAAATGCATAAGTTACGTGTTTGTAAAGCTGTTGCATGTTTTATGATGAACAGAGGCAGGAGCATTTCCCAGAACGGTGCAGATACAGAACAGGCTGCACAAAACCTCCCAGAATAAAAAAAGCTAAACTGATAGGTAAAATTGAATAATTTTGTTGTATCAGAATACAAAATGATGAGATAATAAAGGGTGCATATATGATTACCATTGTCACAGTAGTTATCAAAATCAGATAAAATGCTTTTCTCTTCATGTCATTTTCCTCCTCT
>NW_015786865.1:0-2415 GCF_001515625.1 Sinocyclocheilus rhinocerous | reverse complement strand
ACTCCAGTCTTCAGTGTCGCATGATCCTTCAGAAATCATTATAATGTAATGATTTGGTGCTCAAGAAACATTTCTTACTATTAGTAATGTTGAAACCAGTTGTGCTGCTTATTATTTTTGTGGAACTCAGCATGCTTTGATGAATATAAAATTAATATAAAAAACAGCATTTATTGAAATGTCTTTAATTTACTGTCTTTAATGCATCCCTTCTAAATAATTAATTTCCTTTGAAAAAAAAATCGAATGACCTAAAAGCAATCAAGTAGTTTAGCTTAGATAAAGAAAAATAGCAAATGAATCTGCACAGACATTTTAAAAGCCTTTAGAAGTTCTCAGTTTTAACACTTTTATTTCAATTTCACTTTCTTTCTTTCTTTCTTTCTTTCTTTCTCAGTAGAGTAAGTTTTGGCTGTAGAGCTTGTTTGACTTGTCCTAACCCTGTGCAGTGTGTCGAATGAGAGCTAGAGACCCTGGGTCTTCCTTTCCAAATCCCTTACTGCAAGTCAGCGCGTGGCAACCCTCCCCAACAACTGTCCTGAGAGGACCTATAATTCATCCCAATTCAGCATGTTTCAAAATCACATACATCTAGCACATCAGAGAGAATTTCAACATTATGGGTCTGAAACAATTTACAAGTAAAAAAAAAAAAACAAGCACATCTCAAAACACATACACATTCCTCTTTCTGTCTTTCTGTCTACATTACATTGAATAAACTGAATAAATCGAGTGTGTAAAGGTTAATTTCTGCTCCAACAGGTTTCCTCTAGCACAGCGTCTGCTGTCCTTGCATTTCACTGATAGCGGCTCCCTATCTACAAAGAACTAAGGAACTCATAAACTCTTTATCTACCACACATACACATCCAAAGGTTTTATATGTTCTAACATTTTTTATTTATTTATTATTATTCAACCAAAATATATTTATTTTATTCAACCAACATACACCACACATACACACTCTCATTGCAGTGCTGAAGAACCTCGAGAACTCCTCAAAGAACATACAGATGAACGCAAACTCCTCGGCCACACCACTAGATGGAAGTGTGGTTCTATGTTTCTACGCCAGCCCCGTCTCAAATCTCTCCACAGCAATTTCACACTTTTTCAGATCATGTTTGTGTGGATAAACAGTGCAGCATAATGACGAAATACATCTGCTGGGTGAAATATCCATCAGCGCCTGGGCCAAAGGAGAGCTGGACCGTAGCGAGAGGCTGTTCTTGTCGGATAGGCATTGGCCATTTGGCCATTTTGAGGTGAATGATCTATGAGCACAGTTTTTCTTTAGAGTAAAACAAATAGAACACACATTTCTTCAGCAAGCACACTTAGTTATATGGTTTACCATTGTTCACCCAGCCTTAAAACACAAGCCATTTCAGCAGGAAGTTAAACTCACTCACTCTTTAATGTAGATTTACGTGTTGCAGAAGAATCTGGGACTTTTTAAATTGATTTTAATTTCAGAATATAAATGCCAGAAGACATTAAGCAGAGCTTTGTTTGTTGTGTGTTAGATGGTATCTACAAATCCTCACCATGTGAGAATAGCAAGCACAAGACAGCAGAAGATTATTTCTGCTTTTTCTAACGGATGTTCACAATCTCACAGAGCAAAATGACGTGAGGAACCCTACAAAAAACTCTTGACTTCATGTGATTTCTTGTTTACTAGTTCTGGTCAAGGAGTCCATTTCAACTGATTTCAATTCAGTATATAGTAGTTCAGTAATTCAGTTCAATATATCCAATAAAATCCAAACCATATTTTTATATTTTTCATATTTTTACACCCATGTTTCGCTTTTTATTACTATTTATTCATGTTTCGTTTAAATATTTATCTATCCTCAATGCCTCTGTTCTGAGTTCTGTTCTGAATTGTTTAAGAGGACATGTCTGCGTGTTTATACCTCATGACAAGCTCATCAGCTCGCTGCCTTATGAGACAGTAACCTCTACACTAAAGCCACATCTTCACCCACATAAGCACTCTAACAGAGTCAGAACACAGAATTAGTCCCATGCTGCCATAAAATGCTACAATAGAGCATTTCGATCCAAGATAGAGAATGAGAGAGGCAGAAGGATGAATAAAGTGACTGGTGTTATGTAAAATGGGGAAAGGAAGCTCTTTAGGTCAAAATAAGTGGGTGAAGTTTGTCCCTGATGTCAGGAAAACCACGTAATGCAATTTAATTACAGTATATAGACATAATCTGCCCCCCGCAGCCCTCCTCCGCTGGGTGAGACTGAGGAACAACAGGAACACCAACCATTTCCTTACTACAGACAAACTCATTTACCAAACGCATATAAAAGAGAATCAGTGTATTTATTTTTCAGGGAATAATGAGAGGGAGAAAAAGCGGCCATATGAGCAGATGAGGTAGAATTGTT
>NW_015786864.1:0-2460 GCF_001515625.1 Sinocyclocheilus rhinocerous | reverse complement strand
ACCATAACGGTTAACTTCCGTTAAAATCAAAAGAGAATAGAAATATTGTTCAAATCCTAGTCCTATCTATAAAACACGATGGATGAATCGGCTCTAATTTTATTTAATTACATTTTGGCATTACCTCTTAAAAATGAAGGTTCCAAAAAGGTTGTTTTTCCGACAATCAGAAGTGAAAATAACACAACACAATGAATGCCAGCAAAAATACTTTATGCAATTGTTTTGCTACCATACGTTACAAATGCTGCACATTCTTCCCCCCCGTCTGCCTAAACAACAGAACTAACCCGTCTATTAGCATTGTGTTGCGGTGTAGTAGACTACAGATAAGTGTGCACACAGACATCATTTATGAGGGCGAAGCCGACGCTAATCATCACACTGAATCTCTTCTGTCCTTTCTTTGGATTTTTTCAAAGCTTTCTCCAGTTCTTCCATCACAGGCAGAGGTCCCTCGTATTTGTTGGTTTGGATAGACCTGAGCTTGTCCTGATAGTCCTCCGGAAGCCCGTTCTGCTCCGCGCCCATCACAATAACCTGAGACACAGAAGCTACTTCATTTCTGCTGGCATCTTGAAGATATTTCTGTCAGAGAACACACCCTCTGCAGGAAACTAGTCTAGACTTTTGAGTGTCATCATAAAATGTAGTTTACATGAGTAACATTCATCATTTAAAGTGAACAGTGTGTCAATTCAGCTGATTTTTTCTATTGCCGTTTTAGGTTTTTAGTTTTTTGGTTAAAAACCTGCTTTTATTTGTCTTCTGAAAGTGCATAAATGTAATGTAAATTAAATGTAGATTTTAGGTTAAAATGTAAATGAATGTATTAAGGATATCTTGGGTCCTGACACCATTTCTTTCAACTTCTTCACAATTTTTAATCTTTACGAGTTTCTGGAGTCTTAATTCAGCCTTCCACAAAGTAAGGTCTTACATCAGAGCAGAAAATCTGAAATTCATAAAGTCGCGGTATTAAATGTTGCATGCATTACACAAAATGTAAAATAACTTTTAGTGTATCTTCTGATCACAATGCACAGAAGTGCTGTTCTTCCTCAGTACTTGTGTTTGGTTTGCCAGTACAAATATCTAAACATCCTTAAATCAAGATACATCTACTTGAAATGCAAAATGAAGATATAACGTCTTATGCTTAAAATAAGAACAAATATCTGTCAATGCAGAATGAAAACTTGTTTTCCCAAGAAATCGTACAGTATTGACATAGCGTGTTCCCTTTATTTCTTAAATGTTCTTTAACTGGTCAAACAGGTCTTAAAGTCATACATTTGCAGAAACCCTGTAATCACCATCATTTTTCATCATTGCATGATGCTGCGGTGTCGCAAACTAAATTTGACATACAGTACAAATTGTTTAATGTGCATGTGACAAGAACAATATGTTTGCATGTAAATGTTTAGGACAGTATAGAGATGTATTCATAACAAGCACATGTGCTGCTTTCCTAAAAGTGACATGTCCTATTTAAATGGATAAATATGGAGAAATTATCTTGTGGCAGAGCCTCTTGTGTTGCATGTTCCGGATGCTTGGGTTTGATGTGTTTCTGTTGTAGCACTGACTCAGTTGCTGGCGGTGCTCTATTGTCTCGTACAAAGCTGACCGGAGCAAACGCCAGAAAAAACACCACAACATTGTCCTTTGACCAGCAGCACAAATAACAAACGCATTCTGTTTTGAAGAATGATATCAGATTACGCCGTTTAGAGAAGCATGCGTTTCTGCTGTTGTTGCTGTAATTTGACACACAATAGAGGCTGAGAAATCAGATTCAGGTTCATTCTCCTCTTAATTCAGAAATGTTCATACAGTAATTGTGATGGATCTTTCAATGAATCAGTGGATCCAGTTCACAAAATCAGTCAGAATGATTCATTCACAAGTCGAAGTGAGCCGAGTTCAACTTTCTGAATCAGCGATTCGACCGAATCAGTTAATAACCCACTGGTGGAGGAAGTGATTATTAATGAATAACCATTTCATTTTCAGTCTGTTCCTCATACAAACCTATCATGTGGCATCTTATGAAACTGCTTTTGTGTTCTTTTTGTCTCTTTGTTTTTTACTCACAATTTCCAGACAAAATATTTTAGAGCTTGGCATTACTAGAATAACGTTATACTCTATAGTTATGCTAAGCTCTATAATGTATTGTTTGCTAGAAATTGTGAGTAAAAAATATTATTCTGGTTATGCCAAGCTCTGAAATATTTCAGCTGGTAAAGATTGTGACTAACACAAAATATTTTTCTAGTTATGCCAAGCTCTAAAATATAGCATTTGCTAGAAATTGTGTGTGAAAATTTAATTCTGGTTATGCAAAGCTCTAAAATATTTTATTTGCTATAAATTGTGAGTCAAAAATATTATTCTGGTAAAATATTTTATTTGCTAGAAACTGTAAAAAAAAAAAAAAAAAAAAGTCTTCAA
>NW_015786863.1:0-2412 GCF_001515625.1 Sinocyclocheilus rhinocerous | reverse complement strand
ATTTAAGGGGGTCTGAATACTTTCCGTACCCACTGTATAATCAGTGTTTTTATACACCGGGCAAACAAAGGAAACTAATAAGATAACTGAACGAGAGGTGAACTGAATGATTAGTTAGACAGACACAGAAACTAGGTCATGGGGAAACAAGGGCAAAAACAAGACACATGTTACAGTATCTTATAGTGTAAAATAAAATTATAATGATCAAATGTTCATTTTCATCATTTAAAGTACAATTGTATCATTACAATAGTAATATATTTGCCTTATTATGAAAAATAATGTAATTACTATTACTCAAATTCATTGGGTGCCAACAGTTTAAATATAATGACAACAGTGACAACAGATAAACAGTTTTTTAAATATAAAACAACAGTTTAAATATAATGTCAACTGAGCTACTAAAAAGACATGTAAATTCACTTAAGCAGCAAAGATTATTTTTGTTTGTTTGCTTTTATTCTGTTCAGTTCTTATAGATACTGAACCCAAGTGTGAATCCAAATTCTGTTACTGTACTTAAGTACAGTTTTTGGATAATTCTACTTTTACGAGTATAAATATTTTGGTTGACTTTAGCTTAATACTGTTACTTTGATACATTTCTCCAGACCCCTTTTTTTACATATGCAAATGCAAAGTGCAAATAATAACAGAAAGAAATGCTATGTGGATTTGTAAAATACATTCTTGTCTTTAAAACTATTAGCATTGTGAAATATTAATGTGACAACTCTTCCACCTTACTAAGAACTCTTCATACTTTGTAGCAAGTTAGTGCTTCATGAATCAAATAATAAAATGCCTTTTTACATTTACCAAAGTGTCATGAATGAATTATCAGTAAGATCTAGATGCACTGAATAATGACTAAAAAAAGAAGCCATGCTATTTGTTGAGTAACAAACAGTAACACTTTTAAACACCTCACAAGTATGAACTTGAGTCCAAACATAAACTGGAAAACTTTTTGTTTGATGATTGAAATGTTCACTTGAAGTCCCCTGCGTCTGCAGATATTGCCTGACCCACAAGTCTCCCCATTAACACAGCCAGTCTGCAAAAGACCCTGTGATGACTGATCTGACCCAGCTGAACAGACTATAAACAGCATGTGACTACTACTGGAATGTTATTCTACACCTTTCTCACTGCATGCCAATGGAAGACATTATTAATTTGACTAGAAATCCCAGTACACAGTGGATAGGTTTTAGAGCAATGGAAGGGTGATGAAAAGAGTTTTGTGCATCCTCAGATAAGAGGCTTACAGACACACATAGGAGGTTGAAGAAGATTTTGCAAAACAAATAAATTGGGTACAATAGCACACTGCGGGCATGCTTGCACAAAGAGGTAAATGTTTCAGGACATCAGTACTGGTTGCAGGCTATAGCGAAAGGGTCTGAGAAACCCCTGGATGCCCAGACTTCTGGAGAAATGAAGAGAGATGTAGTGTTGGTCTGGAGAGTTGTCAGCATATAGGTGTGTTCTGGACAGTGACTGGGTGCCAGATCAGCTCAGTTAGGTTGACCAGGGTCCACTGGATGGGACAAATGATGGTACGCCTCGATGCTGGTAGTGGAGGCATTCACTTTCTCAATGAAAGGAGCTCTGAATTGGGATTCTGGAGGATGGGAACAGTATTAAAGACTTCTTTGAAGAGTTGGAAGGCTTTTTTGGCGGCAGATGACCAGGGGATTGTTTTGGGTTTGCCATGAGAGATGGAAATTAACTTTATAATAAAGCAACAATAAAAGTCGGAGAATCCCAGGAAATGATGAAGGCCCTTTATTGTGGATGGTTGTGAACAGAAATAGACTGCCTCGGTCTTCACTAAGTCCACTTGCATGCCACTGGATCAGATGATGTAGCCCAGGACGAGTATAGCAGGTTAATAGAGCAAGCATTTCTTTTAGGGAGACAATAATGCATTTTATGATGAGTGACAGGCTGTCATGGACTTTTCAGTCTGAATCTAGACCGTGATTGGGTGGAATTTTATGAATGAATGATGAACAGAATATGAGTCGTCCTCCCAGAACTACTGCTTACCCTCTATTTCTAGGCTTTGAGTTGCTGGAGGATGATTTTGGCATGCTGGTTGTGTTAGTGATGAGAAGTAGATCAAGATGTCTTCTATGTAAATTATGACAAAGTGGCAAAGCTAATCATGGAAGACCTCATTCGTGAAGTTTTGGAAGACATAAGAAACATTGGCTTGCCCATATAATATCACTCAGTGGCCAGTAGTTGTAATGAATGCAGACTTACACTATTCTATTCTACACTATTCGTCCTCTCCTGTCTGCCATTATACTAAATATGTGACCCTGGACCACAAAACCAGTTATAAGGGTCATTTTTTTTAAATTGAGATGTATGCATCATCTGAAAGCTGAATAA
>NW_015786862.1:0-2444 GCF_001515625.1 Sinocyclocheilus rhinocerous | reverse complement strand
TTTGTTTTTATTTTTTATTTTCATTTTACTTTTTATGTGCTTATGTCATTTTATTAGTTTTTTTTATACATTTATATTTATTTTTTTATTTCTGTTTCAGTTTTAGTAATTTTAGCACTTTAAGTTAAATTTATTTTATTTCAATCAGTTGCCGATGTTTGAAAAATCAGTTTGATTTTTACTTTTTCCAAAATATGAAAAAATTATTTCATGGCGTTTAATTTTTAAAAAAGCAAGTAAACAAAAATCAAAGTAAAAATTTTCTTGGTGCTATTTTTGTAATATTTACAGTATATACTATTACATTATTTATTAATATTTTTAATTTTTGTATTTTTAGTTTCATTTTCATTTTTTATGTGCTTCTGTCATTTTATTAGTTTAATGTTTATATTTCTATTTATTTTCATTTCCATTTCAGTAATTTTAGTACCTTAAGTTCAACTTATTTTCAGTCAGTTGCCAAGGTTTGATAAATCAGTTTGACTTCTTCCAAAATATGAAAACAAATCATTTTTTAAAGTTGAAATAAACCTGAAATAAATTATAAATATTAGATTTAAAAAAAAGAAAGAAAAAAAAAATTAGAAATGTTGCCTTGGCAACTAACTGATATGAGTTTTAATTTAATTTAATATTTCAAGTTTTATTTCAAGTAACAAATGTTTTTCTGGTTTTAGGCATCTATAATAACCCTGGTTGCAATGCATTATGGGATTGCATTTTCTGTGAAGGATGCTGCCTTAAAAATAGGCCAGAATGAAGTATCTCATAAGACTGCATTATTTAGAGTTATAGATTATTTTTGCATATTGCAATCTTAAAACACAAAATTGCAGTATGCATCACGGAAGTGACAGAAGCCTGTGCATATTACTTTCACATGCATGCATTTGGCAGATGCTCCTATCCAAAGAAATATAGATTGCATTCAAGGTATACATTTTATTAATGCATGCATTGGCATTGCAAGCGGCATGCTTTACTGTTTGAACTACAGGAACGCCTATGAATGCATGCACTGCTGCTGCCTTAGCAGCCGTAAACGAAGCATGTTTCAGTGCTTTAAAATGCTTTTATGCAAATGCAGTGAGTAGGAACGGTTGAAGACACTCACCTGATTGTGACGTCCGTCTCCAGTCCCTCTCCTCCCGCTCCTACAGCCTTCTCAAAGGACATCTGGGTGTTTTCTGGTGCAAGCTGTTTGAAGTTCAAAACAACAACTTCAAACTGGTTGACAACCAGTTGTAATTGTATTTAAATGTTTAATGTCTCCATTAAAGGTCAAAGAAACGATGCAAGTCAAACAGACATGGATTTTAAAGGGCATGCTGACATAACAAACCCACATTGAACGAACACCAGTGGATTTTATATCACACAAATATCATGAGGTAAAAATAGCAGACCATGGGCGCTCCTCTGTGGCCGATGAGGGTGGGAGCCGGCCCCAGCGTGCCCTCCTCTTTGATGCAGGGAGAATACATGCCCAGCGGCACCAGATACAGAGCGAAGAGAACCGCCAGGAACAAGCTGAGGAGAGCCACCTGCCTCACTGAGACACACACACACACTCGCCAATCAGTGTGCTATATTTTTTAAATAGGCATCTATAATAACCCTGGATTCAATGCATTATGGGATTGCATTTTTTGAGAAAGGATGCATTCAAGGTATACATTTTATTAGTGCATGCATTGGCATTGCATGCTTTACTGTTTGAACTACAGGAACGCCTATGAATGCATGCACTCGCCACAGTATAAGTGTCACACACAGTATGTTACACTTTTATAAAAACACATCGCACCTAAATTCTGATAAAGCACAAAGTTATTCATCCGGGTTGTGCGTCTGTAACTACTTCATCAGCGGGGTTTCTTCGTTTCAGGCTAGTGGAATGGTACACTAATTAGGGAGGGTCTTAATACTGCTGGTGACAATTTTGGAGTCAGTCTAGCACCACCAACAGTTTAAAGTTTCAATTTATATGAATTTATATGAACTGGCTGTCCAAAAAAAGCATATTTTTAAAAACTTGTTTTACTGCTTTCACCAAATTTTCCTCAAATTTGAGTTTGTCAAATGCTTTGATGTATTGTACTTGGTTCAATAGTTATAAAATCATACATAAAATAGTTAAATAAATATAAAAATGTAAACAATAGTAAATCTAATCACTTTTTTATTGTTATTTTTTACAAACAAACAAACAAATAAATAATTTAAAATGACCACTGATAGTGTGTCTTTGGTGTGCTTGGCCATGTCACTGCATTATTTATATATTTATTAACATATTTATTACAAATAAAACTGAAATACAAAATAAATCAAGCTAAATAGAAAAAAACTAAAGCTAATACAAATGACAAAATGACAAAATAAACTAAAATGAAAACTAAAAAATAAATGAAATGTATAAATAAAATATTTATTTAGTA
>NW_015786861.1:0-2411 GCF_001515625.1 Sinocyclocheilus rhinocerous | reverse complement strand
TAATGTTCTTTTTAGCAACATCATATGACCCCTTTAAATTTCTTGAGTATCAAAAGAACACGTACATTTTATAAGTATCTCCTTGTTTTCATAGTCTGTGTTAGGATATGTAATTATGAACATTAACAAACATTAAACCAATTGTTCACCCAAAAAAAAGAAAAGCTGTCATCATCATTTACTCATCCTAATGTTCTGTATTCAAATACAAAATCGTTACAAATGTCTTCTTCTGCATAACATAAATTTATATTGCTGTTAATCTTTACCACTCCAATGAATTAGAATAGAAGTATAATATCATTAGAAACTGGTAGCACTAATCTACTTCCAAAAAACATGCAAGTACAGTAGTGAAGTTTGAACTTCATACACCTCCCTAACAAAATATGATTAGTGCACAGACGTGAATGAGGCCAATTTGTTTCACTGATTCAAAATCATAGTTCAAAATGACTGAATGTCCACGAACGAATAACAAAGATATAGAACTTTAACTCTATATACGGTTGCTATCATAATCTAATATCAACCAATCAGAGCACACCCCATGAAAAAGAAGATACAACTACAAAATGCAGAGTGATCAAATTCTTGACAATTTATTTATCACTAGTTCAGTTCTTTGCAACATCCTATTGTCACAGACAAGATACCAAACTGCATTCAACCATACATGTAAACCATGCACAGAACAGACCAAAAGAAAAACAAGATTACATTTGTTAGCCTCAAAAGAGACTACTGAAAGTGGCAAAACCTTTAGTGTTCAAATTTGAACCTCGACAAAAAAATTATAAAAAAGCAAGGCAATTTTACATTTACTTTCAGTACAGAAATACACTAGAGACATGTAAAACAGGCTTGTTTCAATCCGAAATGCAGCTTTTAAGTATACTCAATGAAGATATCAGCACACTGCATTCTTGATGTAATACTGACTGATCAATCCCAAAAATTCAGAACAGGCCACTTTCAGATCTTTTACTTGAGGTAGAATATTCTTTGAAAATATCAAAAATAATCATCTTTCTCTAGGTCTTTAAAGTGGAACAATTAAAAAAAAAGTACAATTTATTTTATCTCTAGTGTCACAAACCTGGGGTTCTATTGCCGTGACACTTGTCTTTCAGTGCAATAAACCACTGAAAGAAACAAAGCATTCACAAGGACAGAGCGTAAAAGTGTGCGTGTGCTTTAGTAAGCCTTTGACACAATAGTAGCACCAGATTAATACTGTAATCCACGATCTGTGGACTGACCAGTGATTAACAGTAACAGTTTAATATCACACCCAATCTACCTCTTCCCCATTCTGTAAACGTTCTCTCATCTTTCTGAGATTAAAGCATACACATTCGTAACGTACACACACAAATTTTGAAATAATATCTAAAAAGCCATTGTCTGGAGATTATGGAATATGATAAAAAATTGCAGATTGAATTAAATTTAAGATCACCCTGGGCTAGAAAACTACGGAAACTGATTGATTTAATCAAATTCCAACAAAAGGAAGTAAAAGCTGTTGTGACTTACATTGTCTTTGAGGACAAAACTGATGCTTTTCTTGAATAAAATTTCAGGCATTCATTTAAAGTATCCTTTAAAATGGTTTCAGAGCTGTGTTCTAGAGCCAAACGGTTGGAATGTAAGATTTTAAAGGGACGATTCACCCAAAAAAGAAAATCCTGTCATTTTATATTCACTCTCATGTTGTTACAAACTTATATTACTGAGTTTTTTCTGTGGAACAAAAAATGAAAAAATTTTGTCAAAAAAAAAAAAAGTGTTCAAAATGAGTCTTCACTTAAGACGACAGAATATAATAATTGTATTTTAATTAGATTTTTTTTGGCATGTTTTTTTTGTCATTTTGTAGCAGCCCCTGTTGTCTTCTACTTTTATTATATGGAAAAGAGTGGCCAAGATACTTTTTTTAAAAAGAAGAAAGTCCGTCTTGCAAATTTGGAACAACATGAGTAAATATGGCAGAATTTTTATTTTTTGGAGGAACTAATTCTTCCAAGATCATCCAGCTACAAAATTTGGCTCCTGATGTAAACTAATGTGCTTCACAGAGAGGCTATACTTTTTATAGATATGCTTTCGTCCTTAATGAACTACACTATTGTGCATTCAAACACAGTGCTCAGAGATCCTTCTATGGAAGGATCAAATGAATAGATACTTCTTCAAATTCTTGCTCTTAGTGATGTTTTCTATCATTTACGGTCTCCAGACTTGCCTTTCATATAAGACTTGAAAAGACATGAGATAAAATAAGAAGAGCATTAACAATGTGGTGCATGATTCAGCCTATAGACAGTTAGATGCACACACACATACGAACATACATACACAGAAAAGACTGTCAGCTGGACAAACGAGGCATTCTGATTGGCATATTA
>NW_015786860.1:0-2445 GCF_001515625.1 Sinocyclocheilus rhinocerous | reverse complement strand
GCCAGAGTCAGATTTGGTTTCTCTTTGAAACTCTGTCTAAAGACCAGTGGCATCTTAGAGTCTTTTCTGTTTCAGATGAAGCTGATGTTTGGTTTGCACTTTTCAGTGAAGCTTCTAGCTGAGCACCAGCGAGGCATCTGTTTCTCAAACTAGATGCTCTGATGTACTCGTGTTGTTGTGCATCTGGGCCTTCCACATCTCTCTCTCAGTCTTGGTTAGATCCAGTTTGTTTCTTTTGTCAAAACAGTAGTGTGTGGAATGGCCTTCATCTCTCAGAAGAACAACAGAGCAATGTGTTTCCAGGAAAAACTGTGTTTGTGTTTGGCCAGAATTTAACTTAAAGTATAAAGTGACTTGCAGAAATGCTTGCAAGTGTACTCAATACTTCAGCAGCTGAAGTTAATATATAAATATAAATTATAAATACTCATAAAGTATTTCACACTTGAAATAGCACAGAAGTGTACGACTGTACCAGATAAGCTCATTATAAGGATATTTTAAAACAGATTTTCATAGTATTGGCTGCTTAAAATGGGCCTTTTACATATTTTACTTCTATATTATATTATATTATATATTCATTTTGATTGTAAAATGTAAATTATAATATTAATTTATAATTAGTTTAATTTAAAACAATATTTATTTTTAAAATATTTACAAATAGAAATACTATTTCTTTTAGTTTACAGTAAAATGAATTTACAAAAAAACTTTTATTACTTTTGTATTGGGCCAATAAGTAACCTTCATCCTAGAATTGTGATTAGTGAGGTTTGCACAGGTAAGCCCCAATTTCAGATTTTACAGCTTCTGCTTTAGTGCATTATAAAAAGTGTTTAACATTCAGAATCATGGTATTGTTGTAATCTACATCTTTTGACTCCCATTTAACACTTTATTCCCAATGTTCTATAATTCATGAGGTCTGTTATGGCATATCTTACAGCCACCAAGATATTAGTATTCACAGAAGAGCTTAATATATTTTAGGGGCAAAAGGAAGATGATTAGAAAATACATTATTCATCATCAGTTTAGTTTAATAGGATTATGAAATATTTCTTTTATTTTTTCATATAGCTTTTGTTGTCTTATGTTTTTCAGACAGCACAGACTGAAACCGGAACAAACCGTTAATTGACCCGTTTTGCCGACTCTACGCAATGTTAACGTATCATTACTGCTGATAACAACCTGCTTGATTTTCCCTGAGCAGATGTTGATAATGTGGTGAGAAGACTGAATGGAAAATCCTGCTTAATTGTTTTGGTTCTGGTATCTAGCAGGTCCAAGCTGGATATTAGCTGATCATTGATGGGTCGACCACCCACCATCTTCCAAAAACCACAATAAACCAGCTATAACCAGCTACTATTATTTCAAAACCATGAAAGAGGGACTTAAACCATATCAAGTAACTAGCCTATTATAGAGTCTTAGGGACAGACAGTAAACATCCACCTAGAATCACCCAAGCAACTATCCACAACCATCCACCCTAGAATAAGGCCATAGGGCTGGATTCACAAAAATCTTCATAAGAAGGTAAGACATTTCTACATGTGCCTCTTGAAAAATATTTGAAGTTGTCAAATATATTTTTAAAAACCTTTTAATATTTTCTTAAGAACAAAATAACGGGCTTTGGTTATCTGATGCCAGACTCACTGTAAAAACCCAGTGGAAAACTCAATAAAAAGGCCACCTTTTTGCACTCCCTGCAAATTACTGTAATAATCATAAGTAATGTATTATATGTAGCTAGTGTTACATTGTAACGCTTAATATTTGGAAGTTTAGTTTTTGTTCCCAAATACTGTTTAAAACAGTTCATTTTAATTAAATGGAATTAGAGAATAAATAAATATTACATTGATATAAAATACATATATATAATTGAATATAGGTTTTGAAATGCAGCTCATTTGTACCATTTCATTTATATCACTTCTCTGCTTAATTTCCTCCCCCTGCTAATCATAAGCTACATATAAGTTATATGTATTATATGTAGCTAGTGTTACGTTGTAATGCTTAATATTTGAATCAACAGAATAAATACCTTTGGGGATTTTAGACAAGTTGGTGGGGATCCTAATTTTAAAAAGTTATTTACAATGATTTTTTAGGAAGATTCTTTTTAAGGATTCGAATTCTTGCAATCTTACTGGGGAAAAAAAACTTTTAAGTATTTTGGGAATACAATATTTATATATATATGTTTTTCTGAATTAAGAACAGCAGTTAATAATTTTATTCTTGAGAATGTTCTTTGAATCTGGCCCAAGGACATCAAGAAGAAAAAAAAACCCATCTGAGCAGGGAATTTCAGACAATGTCCTACACAAGTATCTGCTAAGATTCCTTCTAGTTATTGTTACATCATTAAGGTTAATGTTCCCTTATTGCTCTGAAATTACCAGCAAACACACACACACA
>NW_015786859.1:0-2442 GCF_001515625.1 Sinocyclocheilus rhinocerous | reverse complement strand
TGGTATCGGTGCATCCCTAGTTCCTATAATAAAGTTATCATTACAAGAAGTCCATAATCTAGACGTACGCCTTCTGAATCTTCTGAGGTTATATGATATTTGATGAATGTGATCATTTTGGTTTGTATACGTCGATTTTCTCTGATTTATTTCACCTCTGTCCTCCCATTTGTTGTCAAGATAACATGTGGATGGCCACATTCCTTCTGGTGTGCAGATCACACCATCTTAAATTTTGCTAGATATAGTTTACTGACAACACAACATGCATGGAAAACTGAGAGATAAATTTGCATGACATTTGCTGGCACAAGTAATCACTTTTTTTGGTTTCTATCTCTGACTTACAAGACTAGAAACTCCCTCAGGGAATAGAAAGTCCCAAACACTTCCAGACGTGCAAACATACTTTCTCCCACAGCATACTCTACCTTGCCCTTCCCTACTTCACCTTTAAACTATAAGATTACTAGATGCCTGCTGTCAAAAGTACCAGAGAAAGTACTGGACGAAGTTTTAACAGCGGTGTGTTTGTGGGTAATTGAGCCAGTTTTGTTTGCTGTTGGCCCTGATGTTATCTCTGACCCTCTTACCGGCCTCCAGACTGCAGTGCTACAATGTGTGAGGGATGTTTGAAGTTTACCAAGCAACTTCAAGTCACTGAGTCACTGGCTGCCCTATCTGAGTGCACTGCATTTCACCCTTCATAAATGGAAAGCAGATCTTGGTGACAGAGTTTTAGGAAGTCATATTTGATTAAACAAAACCAGTTTAATGACTTTATTTAAAGACTCCGTCACGAATAAATCCGTTTTCTTTTTCTTCAGTCCAGTGTTGAAGTAAATTAACTCTGTGTGTCTGTGCATAGTTCACTCTGGTTTCAGCGGAGGTGGATAATCTCTAACCTGTTGTTTGTCTGTGAATGATTGATCCAGTTCTTTTCCTGGTGTACTTGACAGTTACAGTGGCTTAACTAATGTAAGGGAAGAAGATTCAGTTTCTAAGGCTTTGCAGTGTCATATGATAGCAGGAGAAAAAAACTGTTTTACATATGTAAAGTGGGGCTGGACTCTATAGGAAGCCAAACTTTGTTTTCTAGCTCATTTCAAATGTGTTGTAACAAATTTTGAAAAGTACAAAAGTACAACATGAAGTCATAAAAATTGCATGTTATTCAAATAGTTTTGCATGTCACACTGGATGATGTTTCAAGGCTATTTTGTGCATTTACATTTGTTCTTTTAATAGACTCTTTTATCCAAAGCAGCTTACAAAGGAGGAACAATACAAACTGTATTACTAGTAAACTAGAGCCATCTGCAGTATGCAATTTCTATTTTAGAAGTATAAGCTAGTAAGCTATAGAGCAGATATAATTAGATAAGTACCTTTGAAATAAGTATCCTTGTTTATGGTTATGGGTTAGTTAAGTGATTGCACAGGTGTGTCTTCATCTTAAGAAAGGGAATGTTAAACTCCTGCATTCTGCTTCTGTACAGAAAAGTTATCTTTTAAATTTAGTAAGCATCATTTACTTGGACCTTTCTTAATGTGGAGGTGTCACACACTAGGAAATTATTATTTTTTTATAATAGTTAATTAAATTTTTTTTTCCTAAGCTTCAAAATATCTTTAAATTTCTCAGGTCTCCTCTCCTGATTAACTATATTTTCAGAGATTCCCAGCAGATTGTTCAATTATTGAACAATGAATGAAACTGTAAATTAGTGAGTCACTTCACTTGAGTCAGGACTCACTGATAATTAATTATTAATAGTGAGATATTGCTGAAAACATACAACAGAGTCTCGCGGGTAAACCTATTTTCCGAGGTGACCTTTTCATAGGAGTTATTGATGTGGATAGTATAAAAACATTTGAATGAGATCGCAGAAATTCATACGAATTAGCCAAATTGCCAAAACATAAAATAGTTATGCGAACAGCGATGAGATTTTGCTAACGTTACATTCAATCTACATTCAAGATGTCAAGTCTCACCACAGGACAACTAAAACATTTTACTTATAGACATGCATTCCAGTGACATGAAATGTCTTATTCCATGTTCTTAATATATATTATATAATATTTTGTATGTGTATTTTGTAGGCCTATTTCTTTATGAAAGAATGTGCTTCTATAAAGTGGCAGTAGCAAAGTCCTCCCTTCAAGTTCCTCTCTTGAGGCCTCATTTCTGAGGCATTCCTCTGCCTTTCATTCTGATGGCTCATTGTGAAACATTACAACTGTTAATCGTAGAGTTCTGTCTCTGTTCAGTTTTTGTATACTCTTCATTGCGTGCTTGCAGAGCACCAGCACACTCCTGGCTTCTTTCTTTCTTTCTTTTTTTCTTCCCATTTTTGCCGCTGGTGATAGAATCATGTCAAGGATTTTTGTGCAACATGCTGCTTTATTTTTGAAGTCTTCTCCCTCAACGTT
>NW_015786858.1:0-2434 GCF_001515625.1 Sinocyclocheilus rhinocerous | reverse complement strand
ACAATAATCTAGAAACAATGTGAATGAACACTACAACAGCTTAAGTAACAAACTTTGCAAAACACAAAATGTATGTCACTGCCAAAACGTTTGGCCATGACTGTATCTCTAGGTACAATTGAGGAAAACAATAGTATAATTGTATCCTAAGGACCAATTGTGTATCTTTAAATGTACAATTATATATTTTGTTCCACGAGGAACAAAATTGTACTTCCACTGTACCTTTTTTTCTGAGAGTGTATGGTTGTTTCTAGTTGATCTCCATGACCTGTCATTTATTCTGAATTCAATTAGAAATGCATGAGATCCAGAACTGGACAAATAAAATTTCAAACTAAAGTTTTATCTCTGTGTCAAAGAATCAATGAGTATCAACTACAGACACAACCCTGTTTTCTCAGAGCATCTTCGGACATCTGATTACTGTAGTGTCCTCCTCCATTCTGCTCTATCATTGAGTCAATCTTCTGCAGGAGATCATTCACCTGCTCTCTGTTATTCAGAGCTTTATTGTTGAAGACGTGATATCTGCCTCCACACTGATCAATTAGATCTCTTAATTTACTGTTATCCTTAATGAGCTCCTCTATGGGCTCTCCTTCTAACCAATCTCCATGAGTGAAGAGAATGATGGAGTATTTAAACACTTCATCACCAAACATCTTCTCAGACATTTGAAGAATCTGCTGCTCCTGATCAGTGAATCTTATCACATGAAACACAATGAGAAAAGCATGTGGTCCAGGACTTGATAAATAAACACTTCTGGCTATCTCTGTCATTGAGTCTTCAGGTTTCATCTTTGTGTCAAAGAATGGAGGAGTATCAACTACAGACAGAGATCTGCCTGAAACAGTGGCGTGTGCTTCTGAACATTCACTGGTTACTGATATTGGTCCCTCCTCAGATCTGAACACTTTCTGTCCCAGTATTGTGTTTCCAGCTGCACTCTTCCCAACTCCAGTTTTACCCAGAAGAACAATCCGTCTGGATAAATGACTAATGACAGGAATATCCTGGATGTTGATGGAAATTTTTCGCTGTGGATTTTTTGATACTGTATAGGAAAACATAAATAAATAAATACATAAATTCCACAGTCACTTATTTTACTACAACATGTTTACATACTGCACTAACCAACTACACTAATAAAATACAATTACACTAACATAAACACAAATTCGGTATCCAGATGAATCAGACATTATTACTGCTGCTAAAGCAATCATAAAGCAGTACACATGCACATGTTTTAAACTTTTTTTATTAATATCAATATTTTTTTTATAAAGTCATCTTTTACTGCTAAAGTTTCTTGGGAAATCTGCAGATACTGCAGATATTTCATATTCTCTCTCTCAGGAAATGACGGCTAATTCCTTGATGGCTAAAGAGAACAGATCTAAAAGATTTTTAGACCTACACCCCTTCTCATTCCTTTGATTTCACTTGATCACTAGATCCCCTTTTCTTGTTGTTGGACATATGGTATCTCCAATCATATTTCTGAATTTATTTCTTCAGTGGTTCAGTTTCATAAATTCATTTATAGTCATATTTTCATAATCTAGTTTGTCTCCTCTGGTGAACAGAATGTTTCTCATTCCTGTTCTTACAGTAGTACACATTTTAAATGTTTCTCTTAAATAAATAATCATTTGAAAGGAGCTGATGAGCTGAAAAAGAGGAATTGTGGCAATAACTCTGTATGGAAGAAATGACTCAATAGCCAATGAGTAAGTAAAACCACATGACACTCTTCATGAATAATTTATCACTCTGTCTTTGTTCACCCTGAGTTTTAAAACACAAACTACAATGGTTGATATGCATTTAATTATAGATAAATAAGCTCTTGTGTGTATCACACTATAATGTTGTAGTAGATGACCGTAAAGTCAGAATTATAGAAGAACTATTTAAACAGCACTGAAAACAACTGAAGTGAATGTAAATATGATTTTACACTGAAGCAGTTAAGCAACAGAAGTGGACAGCAGCATGTAAGTGTCTGTTTCTTTTCACATTTGATCACATCTTTCACATCTTTTCACATGCAGTGCTTGTTGCTAGGAGACATTGTTTTGCTTACTGTGTTTTACCGTGGTAAACGCGTACCAAAGTCGTGTTTGTTCTCGTTTGTTGTCATTCATATCGCGGGGTTTTTCAGGTTTGTTTTGCTAAGTAGCAAGGCGTGGCCTGCTGAATTGAATAACGAGGTATCAGGGAGTATATAACTGGTATATAGGGAGTATATAACTGGAGTATAACACTGCAGCAGCCCTTGTGTGAAGCCCTCATCGTGTGAAGACCAAAGAGTGTAAAGACCAGACTCTGCCTGCGTGACTCCACTGAGCAAGGACACAGACAAGGCACTTGAATATTAGTGGTGGGCAGAGCGAGGCTTCATGAAACACTGAAACAGTCG
>NW_015786857.1:0-2437 GCF_001515625.1 Sinocyclocheilus rhinocerous | reverse complement strand
AAGTGTGTGCTTTACAACCTGGACGTACTGATGTTCTGAAACACTGTATTTATACCAACCATCCCTATCAAACAGTGTCCTTATCACATGTCACCTGCCAAGCAGTTTGTTGTAAAGGAGCAGCTTGAAGAAATGGTGAAGGCAGGAATTGTGGAACCATCACACTCTGGCTGGGCATCGCCTGTTGTTTTGGTCCCTAAAAAAGATGGCAGCCTTAGGTTTTGTGTTGATTACCGAAAGCTAAATGCAGTAACAGAGAATGATGCTTACCCACTTCCAAATATAACTGAGATACTAGAATCACTCTCAGGTACAGCAATCTTCACTACCATCGACCTCAACAGTGGTTACTGGCAGCCATGGACTCCCAGAGTAAGCCTAAGACTGCATTCATCACACCTTCTGGACTCTATCACTTTAATGTAATGCCTTTTGGTCTGAAAAATGCCCCAGCCACCTTCCAGAGGCTAATGGAGACTGTACTGGGAAAGTTGAGAGGAGAGAGATGCTTTGTCTACATTGATGATATTATCATCTATTCACCATCAGTGGCACAGCACTTCAACTACTTACAATCTGTCTTTCATAAGCTACAGGAGGCTGGACTGACCATCAACCTGAAAAAGTGCAAGTTTTGCCTTAAAGAGATTACATTACTGGGTCATGTTGTAAGCATAAATGGCATTTCAGCAGACTCGAGCAAGGTTGAGGCCATTAGATCTTACCCTGTGCCACGAAACATCAAAGAGGTCCAGCACTTCCTGGGATTAGCCGGTTGGTACCACTAGTTTGTTCCAAATTTTTCTCAAATTGCTGAACCCATAAATGCACTAAGGAAAAAAGGACATTCGTTTCACTGGACACCACACTGACAAGAACTGTGCCTTTGATCAATTAAAGACTCACCTTACTTCACCTCACATCCTGGGCCATCCAAACCTCCAGTTACCCTTCATGGTGCACACCGATGCCAGCGACACAGGTCTTGGAGCTGTGCTAACACAAAGGAAAGACCAAGGGATGGAAGTAGTTATTGCTTATGCAAGTAGAGCACTGAATAAGGCTGAAAGCAATTACACCACGACAGAGAAAGAGTGTCTTGCAGTCATATGGGCACTTGAAAAGTGGCAGCATTACTTGGAGTACCGAATGTTATCCATAGTCACAGACCACATGGCTCTCCAATGGGTTATGAGCTCCCCAAAGTCCACCAGTCGCCTCATCAGATGGGCCTTAAGATTGCAAAAGTTCGATTTCATCATTGAATACAGGAAAGGTAAACTCAATGTGGCACCTGATGCTCTTTCTAGAGTTCCCAGCATACCAGGATGTAACCTATACTCCAGCCAGAAGGACACTGATGAACTGCCAGTCACTGCTGCAACCATTTGGAAAGAGCAACACAAGGATTCTGAAATCATAAAATTGTTCAAAGCCATGGCACAAGACAACAACACGTGAAAAGACAAGTACGAGGTTATCGAAGATAAACTTTATTACAAGACTTACCTATCAATGGACCAAGTCCACTACAGAATTTACCTCCCTCGCAGTCTCATACCATCTGTCCTTCAATACTACCGCTCCAACCCTCTAAGCAGTCATGGTGGCATATTCAAGACCTACAACCGATTGCAACATGTTGTTTTTTTGCCTGGAATGTGGACCGACGTAAAACGCCACGTCAAGTGTTGTGAAAAATGCCAAAAGCTCAAATATGAAAATCAGAAACCAGCTGGCAAACTACAAACAATTACGGTATCGCAACCCAACAAGATGGTAGGAGTGGACATAATGGGCCCTTTGCCAAGTAGCACTCGACGACATGAATACCTTCTAGTTTTTGTGGATTACGGACCGTGGGACTCAGTTTGTTTCTTCCATATTCAAAGAACTGTGTGAGAAATGGAGTGTTACCGCAAAATTAACAACTGCATATCACCCACAAACAAATATGACGGAAAGAGTTAACCGCACCTTAAAATGCATGATCACCTCATATGTGGAGGAAAACCATAAAAAATGGGATCAGTATTTATACCTGAGCTTCGTTTTGCACTAAACTCAGCCGTTCAAGAAAGCACTGGGATGTTCCCTGCAGAGCTCCAGCTAGGAAGGAAACTACAAGGCCCTCTCACCAAAATCTCTCACCATCAAGTCCAGCCTATGATATGGTTAATCAACTTGCCCGGTTAAAGTCACAAGCTGAAGAAAGCTGTAAAAGAGCTCAAAAATAACAACTAAGAAGCTACAATAAAAACCGACGAGAAATGTTCTTCAAAGAAAAGGACAGGGTCTGGTTAAGGAATTTCCCTCAGTCCAGTGCACAACAACATTTCAGTGCAAAACTAGCCCCTAAGTGGAAAGGTCCTTACCCGGTACTGAAGTAATTAGGTCCGCTGAATTATCAGATCGTGCTGGAAACAACAGGGGAGGA
>NW_015786856.1:0-2362 GCF_001515625.1 Sinocyclocheilus rhinocerous | reverse complement strand
ATGATGACAGAATTTTCATTTTTGGGTGAACTATCCCTTTAAGCCGACCACCATGCATGTTGCATTATACATGTGCAGCAAATCAATATTTCAAATAATTCAGATAAGAACAATTAGAACAATTAAATTCAAGTCGAGTAAAAGTGTAACATCTCTTTATAAGCAGGCTGTAACTAATGGTTTTCTCTGTGTTCTTTTATTTCAGGAGAAACGCTGTCACGCCCTGAAGAATTTGTCTTTTTGACTGAACACATACACATACATATATACTTTTAATGGCAGCTGATGTAGTCATTGTGACATAGCTCACTTCAGTTTCTGTAACACATTTAGGTTCTTCCTCTTTCAGCATTTTCAACCTAAATTATCAAAACAGTCCAAGTGGTCTGATCTTCCCTGTAGTTGCTGTTGTGTGAACATATTACTCTATTTTGTTCTATTTTGATAATCATCTTGTTGCATTTTTAAAGTGAATAAATTGGTTGACAAAAAAATATTGGTGGGATTGTATTTTTCATATTAAGTCCTGACTTCATAGACATGATACATGCATAAACACATGGTAAACTGTATATTTAAAAAGTTCTCACACACATACACACATAAACACACATTCATCTGTCTAAATAGGGAATTACACTTAACTGCACAGTAATAGGCCTACTAAATAAAATGACCATAAACTCTCCTAAACCCTAAAATACAACTTTGACAGTTTAAAACTGAATAAAAGTATTATTTACAGTCTCTTTATGAATCATTTTTCATTTTTATACATAATTTTGTACCCAAGTGAACATCTAGGTGGTCAGAAACACACAAATGTGTGTAAAAGGGAACTTTTTATTGGGTCTTTAGAGTGAATTCCAGTGATTGCAGACTAATCCTAACCCTAAAATACATTGGCTTTTGGAAGTCTATAAAGATATTATTTAGTGCCTGCATTAAGATTTAAGCTGCTTCTTTAGAGATTCGGTCTGATTGTATTTCCTCAAATCCACAGCTGTTAGGTCATTCAAGCACACGCACCAGCGCTAAACGCCACTGAGCGGCGCTAATGAGGCGATCTATTCTGTGTAGCGCCAACACGAAGAAGAGGTTTCACTAAACCTGCGCCACATTATGGCACGATTATTATCCTCTCACGTCGCATTTCATTTTCTGTGTATAATTATTATGCTCTTAAATGACGGAACTATCTGTAATGTTGGTAAGTGAGCTTTGAGCGAATTAAATATCAGTTAAGACAAGTCAGTGTGAATCCCAAAACAAAGTCAGCTACGTTAGCTGGATAACTGCTAGCAAACATCTTGTTGCCATGGAGAAACACAGCTTGAATGTACACTTAAGACATGTATTAATGATCTTAATTAACGCTGTATTAATTAATAACTTAATGCGCATTTAAATAAACCCTTATATTCCAAACGCAACAGTACAAATGTACATACACAAATGCATACCTGAAGTCAATATGGAATATATGAATGTATGATTATTTCAGTGTTTCAGCCTGCGTTTATTCTGGCATCTGGTCCGAGAATATCATCCTTTCTGGTTGGAAACTTGTCTGGCATTTCCTTCAGCCTCAGTGCTGTTTCATCCTCAAATACAACAGGTAGACAATTTTTCAAAGCATGTCGATGCTTCAATAATAACTGCATTTTAACTGCTATGAATCTAGTGTTTGGGCATCAAAGTTGTGTTTAGATACCCAGAAATGCTGTTATGATGTTCTGTTCATAAATAATTATTTGAGCGTAATTCATATTTTTTAAGACTCTTTTAGTTTTCCATGTCTTTTTTTCCATTAATCAAAAGTGTTCCAGATTCAGAACATTTGGTCTGGCTTTACTTTAGGTTTCATGTACTATGTTTCATTTAGCAGACACCTTTAGTATCTGTATAAAAATGTTAACTGTAATGCTTGAACTTTAATGAATGTTTTCATTGTGAACTTCTTCAGGTAGCATCCCGTCATCATCCTGTAGGCCGGTTTCTCAAACACAGTGGAATCTTTCAAATGAATTAATTGGGAAGGTGAGTTGATCCCGCCGCATTAATGGTAGGTTTATGTAGTATTGAGGGGCAAAAGTGAAATCTCTGTCTTCATTTTGATTAGGAGTTAGAATCAGCAACATGGACAATGTGGGGCAACATGGAAAGAATTTACAGCAGTAAACAAGCATCAACACAACATGCAATTAACTTGTAAAATCCCCGTTGAAATATCAGGAAAATGAAATCTGTGTTATTAACCTTTAGTCCAGACAACCTGTCATTAAGCAGGGTGTGATGATCACCTACGCATCACGTTTTTGTGCATGACTGAAATTCCCCCACTGTTTTCCTGTTTAGCCTT
>NW_015786855.1:0-2432 GCF_001515625.1 Sinocyclocheilus rhinocerous | reverse complement strand
ACAGATTATGAATATAGCAACGTGAATGTTTACAATAGAAAGCAGAAGCGTGGACTCGAGACACAGCATTTCAGCCAAAAGGAAAGTTTCTTTGTTTATTATTTTGGTTTTTCATTAGCTTACCTGATATGGAGGTGGTGGTTCCTGATCCGGATCGTTGGCGTCACCGAAACTGGCCCTGTCTGACTGTGATTCGTGGAGCAAGGAGATATCATCCGAAGTGGGAGATTTCAGACAATTCCCCATCTCCTTTCCAAACTCCTTGTTGTCTAAATGTTGAAATCCTGTCTATCCCCTCCTTTCTGCCCTTAATCACTCAAACCAGACTTCTGCCCTTTTAAAAATAATGACTAAATCTCTATCATTCATTTAAAATGATCCGATCATCATGAGAGACCCTGACGGAGAAAAACAAACCATTGTCGACACACAAAGAACCCTGGCAAAAAGTGTCAGAAAACGGATATGAAACGATGTTTTTCTAAACACACACAATCTAAACCTGTCAAATACGTCTATATGCCCTAAAGCCGTGTTATGTAGTGCTGTCCTTTTCTCCTCGTCTCAACAGTAAACACTGGTTAGCCTTCAACCGATAATATCTACAATATCAAATATGCGCTCACTCTCAATGGCGACTCAGGCAAGGTTGCCTTTCAGGCAGTCATTCTAAGTCCCGCCTCCGGGCTGCATGGACCAATCAGCAGGTGTCTTTTTTAGTAAGGACGTTTTTAGTGGTTATTCGTCACCCAATCAGATCGCCGACTTGCAACACCAACAACAGGGGGTTTAAAGCCTGTAAACTTGACCGCATTAGGCCGATTTAAAGACATATTTCGCTCGATATTAATAATTCTGTTGTAATTCATTTTGTTGGGTAAACGCAGGACGCCTAATATCCCAGAAAAGGAGATATTAGACAGAATGACAGTACCCAGTCACTATTCACTTTCATAGTAGGTAAAACGATGTGATGAAAACGAATGGCGACTTTAATTTTAGTTTTAAGTTTTAGTAGTTTTTTCATGTGCGTTTGACATTTTTTATTATTTATGTTTTTACATTAATATTTATTTTAAATATTCCTATTTAGCTTTAATTTTATTTTAATTTCAGGTTTAGTTTTAATAATTTTAGTACTTCAACTTAAATATTTTATTTCAGTTTGCTGCCAAGGCATCGTTTTTAAGTATTTCAGCTAATATTTATATTTTATTTTGTTATACATTGTTATACATGTCAGCTTTATTTAAAAATAACTAATTTTAATAGTTTTGGTTTTAGTTAACAGTAACAATGCTGACATTGAGTACTACAGATGTATAGTGTAGCCAGGATGTTTTTATTGATTACAATGTACCATACTAGTTTTATTTTTGTAATATAATTTTAAATCACCCTTTTATGTTTCTGTTTTGAAGACATGAAGATTCATCAGAAATATAGGACTATGTTTTTTAATATTAAACCTGAACAAAAGGAGATGTTCGGCAGAATGTAATGTAGAATGACAGCCTCATTCATCTTCATATTTTTTCCATACAATGAAAGTGAATAGCAACTGAGGCTGACATTCTGCTAAACATCCCCTTTTGTTTTTCATGCAAGAAAATTAATGATGACCGAATGTCAATTTTTTGGGTGGACTATCTCTTTAAGCAGCCAGGCCACTTAGATCAAATAAGGAAAACAAAAGAAGCGTCTTTTGGAATGCTAACATATCATTTAATTTTAAATTAGAAAATGTAAGTTCAGTATTTACAGGAATGTGTTTACACAGTAGCCATGCACCACCATATACAGGATTTGCTGACCTCTATAGCCCAAAGCCTGTAAAATCAATCTAAATCAGGAAGAATTTCAATGAGAAACAAAAGCCATAACAATGAAAAACCCATATATCATTCATTTTCAAACATTTTGTTTTGCCACATTTGAAGCACAGCATGAAACACATTGCCTGTGAAATTTCTGAGCAAACACAAGGTTACAGCATGAGCTGATGATTGTTTTTGCTTAATGTAAATTTGACTTTGGTAGAACTGGATCTCATAAAACAGGCACTATTCAGATTACACTGCAGAACAAACATCCATGGATACTATTCAACTAATCTGGGATAAATTAATATAAAACACAAGCCTTGAAGTGTAGGACTGTCTGATTAAAACTACATCTGAAAATACACCACCGCATTTGAAAACTACACTGCAGCTGTGTTTAGTTGGTTGAACTCCATACAACAGTGAAAAGCTCCATGAAGTAGCATTCATATACTGAATAAAGTACAATCCCCTGTCCTGAACCAGCTCAAATTTTCTTTCTCTTCGTAGTGTAAGTCTGTAGTGGTTGTCAGTGCATCCTTCACTTTGGCTAGAGCTGGCATGCCAGCCTGTCCTGCATGTATCTAAAAGACTTGTTTGTTTGAGCTC
>NW_015786854.1:0-2417 GCF_001515625.1 Sinocyclocheilus rhinocerous | reverse complement strand
ACGGCTGATATGTCCTGTACATAAACAACCAAAACAAATCCCTTTCTTCTTCAAGAAACTCATTTTTTCACCATGGGATTTTCCAAAAAGCATTTTACAGGAGTCCAAAGCATGTCCATTTCCTTCACAGAAAAGACAGATGTTGTTTACAGTCTTCCCACTATACACATTTGCACCAGTTGCCGTGACTGTAGTGGCAAAACTGCTTCTGGGTTTTGAATGAAATGATTTGATATTCAAGTTTCTACCTCCACTAGGCAGGACATCTTGAATATTTCCAAAAACCGGATCTGTGACTATTTTCACTTGTCTTTCTATGAAGTCCACAATGTCAGAAAAGCAAGCTGGATGGTTACATCTTTCCTGTAAATCGTAGGCCACTATTCTCCATCTTTCTCTGAGCTTATAAGGAAGTTTTGCAAGAACAATTTGCATATTAGAAGCAAGGTTCAACTCATTCATATAACAAATATCCTGCATAGCATTACAGCAACTTCTGAGAAATAAGCTGTAGTCCTGCAGAGCCTTAGCATCCTCAGATTTTATTGTTCTCCATGAAAGCGCCTTTTCCATGTAAGCTGAGGCTATCCTTACCTCATTGCCGAAATGCTCCTTGAGCAACGTCTTAGCTCTTAAATACCCCTGTGATGGAACCATGTGCTGACAGCTCCTAACAAGCTCCTTAGGTTGCCCTCTAGTATACTGTTCAAGGAAATGCAAGGAATCTGCATTATTACTCGTTTTCTTTTCCACAACCTCTTCAAATGTTCTCATAAAATCGTGGTAACGCAATGGATCACCATCAAAAGGTGGGACCTCCCTCGGTGGAAGTGAAGACAAGTTCTGTTGCTGAACTAATAGGGCAGCAATTTCATTTTGCTTATCAATAAGCCTGAGGATACCTCCTCCTTCCAAACCATCCAGTAAACTTGATCCATGTGCACCTTGTAATCTAGGTCCATGTACACCATGACGACTACTGCTGGGCAATGCAGAATGCGTCGACATTATATTTGATCTTATACTCTGTTGTTGTTGTGCTGGCGGAATTGGAAGACGCCTTGAATCTTGTGCTACTTGAGATACAGATGGCTGTTGTGGCATTGAATGTGGACTTAAAGGTAAAAATGATTCCACATTAGGGTTAGGAGAACTGATTCCTACATGTTTCATTCTCAATGCATTGGTATCAGGAAGGTTTGTACACTCAATTGATTCTGATCTAAAGCCACTATACACTTTCACCTTGGCCATTGATACAGCGATTTTAGTATCAAGCTCCATTTGTTCTTTTTTCCTCCTCAAATCCTCCTCTTCTTTCTGTAGTGCATGTTTACGTTGTAACATTTTCTGATGTGCCAACAAAGCTGCCATTTCGGCCTCCACCTTAAGACGAGCAGATGTAATAGAAGATCGACTGGTTCGAGATCCAAGGGTTGTTGTTGTCGTTCGTCTAGATGTTTTCCTGCTCACATTAGAAACACTGT
This sequence comes from Sinocyclocheilus rhinocerous, assembly GCF_001515625.1. Taxonomy (NCBI): domain Eukaryota; kingdom Metazoa; phylum Chordata; class Actinopteri; order Cypriniformes; family Cyprinidae; genus Sinocyclocheilus; species Sinocyclocheilus rhinocerous. The sequence goes on along the minus strand of NW_015786854.1, from coordinate 930 downwards.
CTGTTGGTTGTACTTGATTCTGAGCATCATCATAGTCAATATCACTGTTCTGATATTCACTTGGAACATTCATATTATGAGAAGAAGAAACTGGTTCAGAAGAAGGAATATTAGAATCACAATTCAGCTGAGGTTCAATAGGATTATCCATTGCTCTTGCACTTGTCTCATGAACAACAGAGAGTGATGGGCAAAGATTTGCATAACTTTGAGTAGAACTTGATTGTGTTATTTGAGCATTTTTCCTCAGATTTTTAGCTTCATTCAGCCATCGTTCAACATCTTCCATAAACCCATAATTGTGCTTAGAAACTGAACCAAACCACTCATTTTGTTTGTTTTGTTCATCAGGAGGAAGAAAAGGAAGTACCTCTCTATGCAACACAGATACATCATCTTTCAAACATTTCAAAGACCCCAACATTGAAGACACTTGTAAAGCATTTTCATCACATTTCATGAGATCTTTCATTGATAAAATCAAGTTTTTCATTTGATTCACCTTAGCTTTGCGATCCTTTTGCAGTGCTTCAATTTTCAGTGCCAAAGCCTTTGCCGTAAGCTTAGGCTCTCTTTTGCTGCTCTCAGCAACGCGCTCAGACTCATCTGCGTCCATTTCTCGCACAAACGCGATCCCAATAGTCCAGCGCCGTATTCAAGTAAATCATACAAACAACTTCATGAATGGGAGCAGCACCACAGCGCAATAAGAAGTGCGTAGCTTACGATTCATTCCACAACCGCAATCCATCCCAATAAGCGGCACACAAACACTCCACGGCTAGCGGCAACAGCGTCTTTCCCATTCAACCACTCAACGCCGCAGCCAAACATAGCAAAACCGCTCACATACCTCTTCTGCCGTCAGGATACAGAAGTACGTTGTTTCACTTAAGTGTGTGCGCCAGCGTTTCCCATGCCGTGTGCGAA
>NW_015786853.1:0-2218 GCF_001515625.1 Sinocyclocheilus rhinocerous | reverse complement strand
ACACACACACACACACACACACACACACACACGCACATACACACATTGTACTCTCCACCATTGATGTTAGCTGTGATTCTGCTCTCCACTTCAGCATTCAGATGTACTACATGGTCCTCTTGAGGCAGAGCTGGTATTGTAAGTCTGAAATCAATATGACGGGTCTGAGGTGACTGTGGTACAATCCAGTTTCAGACCTTGTTATCAAACCCAGGTGGCACCTGACCTTTTCAGAGTCATGTATTGAGGTGGAATATGGAGGTGGGTTGGTGAAGCTTTGGCGGCCACGTTTCATTGACGTTAATGACCTTTAAATTCATATCGCTCTGGATCAAAGTTAACCAACGTGAACTCCAGAGTTTCTTCACCCGCTGATCTTTTAGACAATATATAAATCTATAGAAATCAATGGGCTGTTTCTCCACCAGTGGCTATTCACTGACTATAACTGATGTTAAACCACTTTCTTAGGAAGTAACATATGTTATGGGTATAAAACAAGTAGCCAACCTTGAAAACCAACCATGGCGTGCTTATTTTCAGTTTTATTTATGTTAAAAGTCCAGTGATTCGACAATTAAAAATTAAAACAATGAAAAAATTCAAAGTTTTTAACAATTAACTTTAAGTTAACAAATTAACTCTGAGTGATCATTAGATGCATGATGGTAAAAGGTAATCTAACTGTAAAAATAAAGGAAATAAGCATATGCACATAAATATCAATTGACTGATATATATCCAGTATGTCTCTCCACAAATGTACAGCCATATGCTTGATACCAATTACTGTATCCTAAGAGTGAAGCAATAGCTTTATTCCTATTTGTTCCATCTTATCTTAACCATCATGCTGCCATATTTTTTGTGGGTGTAAGGTTTTAGTTTCCTTCATTTCGTCACCAGACCTTTAGCTTGTGTTGTGTCTAAATAAATGTAACTAGCTTCAACAAGACACAAGTATTATTCTCGGCGCTGAGGATCGCATCTGTTGAGTTGGCTTCACAGATGACCCTAGCTGGCTCTGAAGACGAGACTCAGCAGGTAGAGAGTTTCCATCTCTGTGTGCATATTTTGACTGTTCCCTAGTTATCACTGGATTAATTGGCCCATCTGGTAAGACGCATCTAGCCCGATGATCCCTTGCTCTTCAGTCTTCCTGTAAGGAAAGTTGCAGGATGCCAGTATGACTTGATGAATGTCTGAGAGCAAAGGTCCCTGTCATGTTGTGTCGAATGTTGAGGTCGTTCAACAGCAGTTGTACTTGTCCTGACAGCCTGAGGCTCCAAATGCTAAGCGCTCCCCCAAAACAAAAGAAAATAGATGAAAACGGTCTAAGGCCACTCTTTGTTGTTGGTTTTCACAAGAAATGTGAAATGAGGGTACAGAATCTTAAGGAAGTCCTGTATAATTAGGCTGGTTTTCATTTCTGCCTCACAGGAACCACATAGCTGAAGGAAAACTGCTCAGTCTAGAATAAATCATGTGTAAAGTAGCTCCAGCCTTGAAGTCTCACTGTGGATAATGTGACCTAGCTTTTTTTTTCAGCATTAGCTAATAAATTCACCTGTATGTTGAAATCCACAATACGCCACAATATGCATGAATTAATATGCATTATAAATACACTCTTTGACTTTGTCTACATTCTTTGACTTGAAATATTTTATTTTGTTTTGTTTTGTTTCATTGCATCACATTGCATTGCATTCTATTTTCATTGATTTTTGTTGGGTTTCTGTGTGTTTGTGGACCAGTAAAATAAGTTTACACTAATCACAAAAATATTTTCAGCAGCGGCATGTAGGGTATTGACCTGTCAGTTATTTCACAAACCTACAGCATAAAGGTAAAGGGGTTTGTGTGTTCCCTCGGGTATGAATCTGTCTTAAATAAATGGTCAAAAGGCTGAGTACTCTGGGTTATAACAAGCTCATTTAATTGGTCTGGCAGTGAACCTGCTGATGCGGGAGAGTGAATTCTGATGGGGCGGCTTTGACAGGTGTCAGGTGCCAGGTGCAACATGTCAGATGTCACTATCATTACGCACACTGTTATGAAATCTATGTCAGAGCTACACAGGCATGCTTAAGAATGTGGAAGTCTCTTGAAATCGTTATTATAAACATTTTATATGCCCTTTAAAATAATATAGTAATTAAAATAAAATAGTAAAATAGTAATAAAAATAATATAGTAATATGTAAAAAAAAAAATC
>NW_015786852.1:0-2401 GCF_001515625.1 Sinocyclocheilus rhinocerous | reverse complement strand
GAAAATACTTCCGGTGTCAGCGTTTCTATGACATGTCAAATGATTTATTCACTTTTCTAATTATTTTGAATAATTGAAATCAAAGTAACTCATTAAAAATAGAAATAAAAACATTTCTTAAAAATCCTTAAATCACATGAATGATTGTTTTTTTCTCGAATGATTGTTTCTGTGTGTTTTAGTTGTTTACCTAAATGTTAAAAACAATATAGGGGAAAAAATTATAGAACTTTAGATTCTCAAAAACATTTCCATTGTTATAGAAACACTGAAATAGATCCAATATTTCTATGACATTTACAGTGATTTATTAATTTTTCTAATCATTTGGAATCATTTCAATCAAAATAAGTAATTAATAAAATATTTAACAGAATAAAACCATTTGTTTTTGTTGGTGTTATCAATGTTAAAAACAAAATGAAAAAATATACTCGTGTGCTGAAAAAGGTAATTTACATTTAATATATTTTTGTCATTTAAATTAAATGGATATTTGTCATTCAAATGAAACATTTTGTCATGTAAATTAATAATAGATTTTTAAATGGGTCACTAGTGTCATCATGTTTTTTTCCACAATTAAAAATTTTTTTTTGAGCAACATGAAATAATCAAGAAATAATCAAGATGTTTACAAATACTTTACATTTGCTTTTATGGGAGAAAACTGGGCTGGATTCAAAATGTATATAGTTTTCTGCAGTTTTGAGAATGATTGATCAGTAGTCACAAAGTCGACATGAAATCAAGTCAAGTTGACCCTGTTTACTGTTGTAAACGTTGTTGGTCTTACTGTAAATGATTAAACAATGTTTCTTTATTTCCATTCACTTCTTTACAGTTTTGAAAACAAAATGAAAACAGAAATATTATATATCTGAACTCTCCCACATATAAGAGAGGAACACTTGCACTACTTTCCAACCTGTCCCAATTTTTCATTCTGGTCATCCGGTCACCCTAAATAATAAAATAATATATCTTCTTTTGTTTGTATCTACACCTTGACCCACAGTACAGCAAACCTGACATTAAAACCATAGATCATAACTCCAGAATCATTCACCCGCGTCACCCTGTGGACCCTATTTGCATGTTTCTGTATCTGCTCCAGTCACATCACTAACATTACTGCAGCTCGTTAATATTCATGAGCCGGCTCGCATAAATTGCTCAATTGACCCGTGTAACCTATGCTTCACAAGAAATTTGCTTCGGCTCGACCCGTGTTTGATCACAGACAATAGCTTGATAGAAATCAATTAGAAAATGAATCAGTGTAATATGTTGCATCATTAATACAGTTAAATGAGTGAAGACAGGCCACTCAGTTGTTCTGCTCTTGTGAAAGCCTATTAATGCCCTTCTGATGCTGCTAATTGATTTGTTTGCATGTTTAAGGCTCAAGGATAGTCAATCCAGAATTGTGCAACACTTCCAAAGCTTTGTATTGATCTACTTCATGTTAAAGGAAACCTTCTGTCACTCTGCATTCACCTGGAACACAGTGAAGAGGAACAGATAAAGAAAGAAACATTTTCTTTTGTGTTTCAGCTTAAAAGGGTTTTGGTTTTTTTTTGTCTGCAGTCTCTCGCTGCTGTCACTGATTAGGACAGAAACACAAGCATGAGACGGATGCTGCTTTTATTACTTGGCACGTCAAAACCAGAACGCCATTATAATCACTGAAGCTTTCTATAAAATGAAAGTGATGCAGATTCTCATAAAGTTTTTTTTTTAAGTAACTTACTGTTTTATTTCTGTTTTTGAAGTAAATTATCATTAGACTACAACAATAAAACATAATAATAATTCCATTATTAATAGAATTAAAATTATTATTAGACTACACTTAAACATAATAATGATTCTACTATTAATATAATGTATTATTAATATTACTATTAATGACAACAGCATTAACAATAATAATAATAATATGTACAATACTGATAATCTTACTATTAATATAATAATTTCATTATGAATATTATTATTACTAATAATAATAATAATAAATAAAATCATCATGTCATTTACTACTACTACTAATAATAATAATAATAATAATTCCATTGTTAATATAATTTAAATGATCATTAGACTACAACAATAATAAAAAATATATATAATTCCACTATTAATATAATGTATTATTAATTTGATTATTAATTACAACAGCATTAATAATAATAATAATAATAATAATATGTACAATACTGATTTTATTATTATTATATATTTTTTTGTTGTGGTTGTTTTACTATTATTATTAATTCCATTGTTAGTGTATTATGTGTCATGTATTATTTATGTACTTTATAATTCATATTATTATTAATGACAACACCTTTAACAATAATAATACTACGTACAATAATACTTGAACTATTAATAA
>NW_015786851.1:0-2421 GCF_001515625.1 Sinocyclocheilus rhinocerous | reverse complement strand
GTACCCACTGTATACAAGAAAATGACACCGTAATAGCGTGAGAAGACCTGATTGGCAGGAATATGAGAATGAACTGTCAGTGATGGAAGAATCGCATCTCAAGAAGCAAATCCATTTATTTACAGCACCCCTGAGGACTAACGCTATTTGCCTGTCTGGCATCTTCTTTTGAACTAATGCGCTGACTGTAATTTCATATTCTGCTTTTGCTCGGCTCTCCCGTTTAATTAATGGCTGGTGTCACATAAAACATACGTTCTTCTTTAACATCTTCTTTTAGAGATGAGCTGGAGTTTGGAGTGTAATGACATCTGTTGTCAGTTTGCATTTTCTTTACTGCCACATTGGCCTCTTTGCTATATGCGTAATGTTGCTGTATTTACTTGATTGTTGAGGATTAGTTGTTACTGTTTATTCTAGACAAGCGGAGTACATTGGGTGGCATGACCAAAATATTATATCATGCCATGCCATCATTTTATATTTACATGTATTCATTTAGCTTTTATCTGAAGCGACTTACACATAAGGAGTACAACAAAGCCATCCATCCTCAGTGGAAGAAACATGAGAAGTGCAGTGATATGGTCCCAAGATGGTTCAGATAATAATAGAGATTTAAAAAGGGGGAGAAAAAAAAATTGGTGAAAGTAAATGTAATCACAAAGTTATTTTAAACTGAATTGTAATATTTGTATTTATAAAAAAAAAAAAACATAGAAATTCTATATTATTTGCATTTGAATATATTTGTATTGTATTGACTGTAAATGCACATTTGAATAAAAACACATATATGAAATGTGCAATATAATATAATTTGTAAAAATAAAATGTGCATTACAATAATATGATTTATTTGATTGCTGTGCATCATAATATGATGCACACTGATGTGCATCAAAATAATACATTTATTTATTTTCATCATAGTGCTGTTCAAAAGTCCACACTGAAAATAAATATTAGAAAATAAATAAAATAAGTTGAAATAGAGTAGAGGTGTCAGACTTTATATATGGTTGTGCTAGTGAAAATAAAATATTTTAAGACAGAAAGAACTCAACATTCACTTCAGTAAGATAACATGTATTGTAATACATTTACATATCAAAGAGCTTTTATATGCTCTTCGGGGCCCATGCAACAGAGAGTACATTACACCCACACATTAGATGCACTTTAACTTCTGGTGTGCATAATTAAGGCCAAGACTCAAAACACATGCTTAATGCACATGCCATTTCCTGGAATACCACGATCTTCTGACAGTGCTAATTGTGCAGCACATGGAGCCGCTGGCCTCTTCCTCTTTAACATTACTTTAAAGAAGTGTATTTGTTTGACAGCATTGACAGATGTTTAGCACTACAGTAAAATAGTGATCTATTCTTTCTACAGGCAGAGCTAAAGGACAAACACCAATAGTGGTAGTTATGGCAACATATACATTGAATGCATGCAAAGCAGGATTATTATAGTTGACTAAAACTGAAACTAAATAATTAAATACATACATGAATGAATAAATAAATGTTGTTTTATTTCATGCCAGTGCAGTGACAAACTCTATACTCTAATATTAAAGATACATTAATTGATTAATTGAAAATGAATCTTGTGATCTTGTCATCTTGTGTTGCTGTTTAAATCAATTAATTTAGCCTCAAATATTTATTTTTAAATATATAATTCAACAGGAAAATAAGTTAAAACTGAACAACTACCAAAATTATTAAGCCTGAAATGTATTCTGGTCTAAACCAGTCTTTGTATTTTTTTAACAGGCTGTAGTTAATAATAATAAGACTAATTTTTTTTATTTTTTTTCCTCCATCCTGTACACTGTGTGCGACTTCAATATGTCTGTCTTTTTGAATGGCTAGATAAAGGTCAGAAGTTATAGAGAGAGATCTTGTGGTGTCCTGAAAAATCTTTTAAAATGCATGTATTCATAACCCGAAACGGCACACAAACAACAGTTTGAAGTTTGTGGAGCCTCTCAGGAGAAAGAATAATATCTGCTTTTATTTCGGATCAGTGCCGAGGCAGGTTCTGGTGCAGGCGCTGCTGTTTCATTTATATTAATGTTGTTATACGGTGGGTTAATGTTGTTGTGTTGTTGCTGGCAAGCAGATTGTATTGCTAAAACAAGCATCAGTATCACTGTTCCTCATACAAAGGCTTAGGGGTTTGTTTTTAACCCTCCATATTAGACTTCGGCACATAATTAATCTTACACATTTGTAATTGCAACCACTCAGGAGCAACCACCAACAACAGCCTACACCAGGGGTCTCCAACCTTTTTTACACCACGGACTGGTTATGTTTTGAAAATATTCTCGCAGAGCAGCTGGAGGTGGGTGTGTGTGTATATATAATCTATTCCTCTAACGATTGATCCTCTAACAAATCAATC
>NW_015786850.1:0-2417 GCF_001515625.1 Sinocyclocheilus rhinocerous | reverse complement strand
GAGTTCTGTTCCAGTGCTCAGGGCTGAGATTCTCTACTGCTGTGAGGATTCCTTACTTCTCTCAAGTCAGTGGAAGCTGATCATTAACTGTAAAATGCATATAAACACGTTGGTTTTATTACCATGCATATAGAGTTCTGTTTATACTGAGCTATAAGCGTTTTCAATCCCCTTTCCCTTCTCTAAATCTAACCCTCACAAAACCTTTCTTAATTTACATCATTTAAACATCATTTAGTATGTTTATTAAGCTGTTTTTATGACTGCTCCCCACAGTGTAGATGATGACGTTTTAGATTAAGTTTTTGCTGTTCTTTTGAAGCCAAAACTGACCCCCACACAGAAAAACATGTTCAAATCTAAATTAATATAGAAGCTATATTAATGAGAGCCTGTCATAGATGCATTGGTTTTCATGCCAAGATATTTATTACATCCCACCCTTAAATCTAACCCTCATGTCTCTTAACTTTAAATTTAAAAGTTCAAATTAATCATGTCTATGTGAAGTTTACAAGACGGGTTTTTACAGCCTAATTGTACACTGTCAGTGTGTACAGTGCAGTCTCTATTGAGCAGGTGTAAACCACAACAATGCGGCTATTGTGCTGCAAACCAACATGCTTACGGTTTGTACATGCATAGGCCTGGCCTTTTTCAATTTTATTGTTCCTGTGGAAGTTTGGTGCCAACTGAACAAGTAGAATCAAAGGTGACAGCATGTGGAGAGAAGTACAAATTTTAATTTATTTAATGAAGCATAACTAATGTGCCGTTGATGTACTGAGTTATTTATAGACTGCAATATTTGAATATGATGCGGCTGTTTGTGTCAGTGGGTTTCCTAGCTTGCCTGTCACGATTTCTATAACAATCTTGCCTCCTTTCTAGCTTTAGTATGAGTAATTTAACCTACGGTCACACATCCCGATGTATTTCCATATTATATGTCTTTTTATATTATCAAAAATTGTTTATCTCTTGACATTGACTTATTTATTTTTATAAACTCATATATTCCCCATAGCCTAATCTTTATCTTGTAATGTAAAAATTGCTTATTATATTGTATATGTACTTTTACTAGTAGTTAATGAATTGTATTAAATCTGTAATCATTTTGGATGCATAATTATATTCTAAACGTTAGCAAACGTTGCATAACACAACTATTTGCATAGCTCTGTGTATCTTCGTTAAACTTGTTTCTAACAGGCACAGAATCAACCTGAGAGAAATGTTACCATTTTAAATCGAAAGCTTTCTCTGCCAGTAACCGAAGTCACTTTTATTGTGGCAGCTTCAATCTGCAAGTTGAGGCATGAGGTTTCTCTCTTTCTTTTCGAATTTGCTTCTTCTTTCTCCTTCCTTTATCTGCCACTGTCCGCCACAGCCCTATATGGTAAAAGTCTGTAGCACACTCAGTATACAGGAAATGATGAAAACCTTAGCACCCACGCTCATGCAAACACGCTGTGTTCTGTGGTGCTCATTTGTGTTTATACTTAACCATACTACTGTTATCAATGAATAGCATTATTTGATAAGAAACTAACAATTCACTCATAAAAAAATACCCTTTGCTTATTTCTTCCTATCTTTTATTTTTTTAATCCATCCTGCCTTTATGCATATCATCACATGCACATTAAATTATGTCAAGAGTGCAACTATTTCTCAGAGTGCCTTCAAGTGTGACTTATGCTTGGCACCTTTATCTAGTTAAAAATATCAAGGGCTCTGTGTTTAAAAAAAAAAAACAATTATGCCCCAACTCTTGTACACTCATTTTTGTTCTCATTTTTGTATAGCTATACTGTATATAATATATTGACAGTTATTCTCCATGATATATATATATTATGATACACTATCTTAAAATTTAAATGAACCCTTCATGAAATATGAGGTCAAATGGTTTGACAGATATTTTTATTATAGAGGGTGTACTTGAGATTTCTAATTATATAGTCATAATTAAACAGCTGAATATGTTTGGGACTATAAAAGCTGACCTTTTCTTTTGATCTTTGTGCTTGACCTTTCATCGCATTGTGTTTGTCTCTGCATTGGATTGCAAGAAGTGGGCCTGATCAATAAATGAATAAATTAGTTATCCAGCTCATTGACCCATATACTAAAGAGCTATAGCCCAATTAAATAGACATTTCTAGTGGGCTGATACTTCAGGGAGATTGATAGATTTGTTTGGAATAATTAAACTTGAGCCAGATACGGACAGATTTTCTGGTTAGGGTGCTTCCTGTTTCAGTACTGAAATATTCTGTTGGTACCTGGTTAATATTTATAGTTGGATTTATGAAGCCATGCCGGTGCTGCAATCTCATGATACATTCCTTGATCATTACTGTTAAAAAAATTGGAGTCAGTAGATTTTTTTTAAAGATAAAAATGAT
>NW_015786849.1:0-2418 GCF_001515625.1 Sinocyclocheilus rhinocerous | reverse complement strand
TGACAAAACACAATCACAGAACACAGCCAATCAGAAGACTTCTCTCTGTTTGCGCGCGTTCTCGCAATGCACCGTGGCGTAAAAATAAAAGCTCATACCTTCATCATTACATTCATCAAATGGAAACTGTATGGTGGGTATTCCTTGTGGAACTTGAGGTAATTGTCATATAATATGCAATTCTTAACTTTGACATATCAGAGTAATCGATGTTTGATGTTTAATAACAGACATGTCCATGAGTTTCCGGTGTAGGCGGGACTACCGGAAGACCGAAGCACTTGAGAATATTTCCCACAAAATAACCACCATTTTATATTAAAAAAGGTATGTTTTATTTAAAATAATTATATTGCAATAGTCTTGTTTCTTGCCTTTATTTTCATGCACAGCTCACAGAAAGCAAAATAAAAATAGGCCTTAATAATAAAATAAACAACCTTACCTAAAACTGTAACACTAGCATATCTGCAAGCAATAGTATTTTCATCTGGAAAGTCTAGTTTTTAATCATAATGGTGTCTCACAGCTTATTTATGTCATTACTTCTTACACTTGCTCAGTTGCATCCCAGTATGGGTGCAATGGAAATCTTTCACTGGGAAACATGCAGGACTCGATGTTCGATATCAGTTCACGCAAGCTGGAAGCGATGCATGAAGAAGGGAAAGTATAACATGCAGTAATGATTTATGTATACAGAACATATACAGAAAAAGAACATTACATACTTTTTAACATGTTAGGTCTATTTGTGTATGTTCTGGCCTCAAAGAGGCTGTAAAAAGTGCAGATTAAGATTCAAAACCCATAAGTCAAAGTGAGATGTTTTTGAGAATCCTGCACAGTGATAACAGCTTGTTTAAAAAGGCTTAACTTGCTTGTTTTATTCTCATTTAAAGTAATATGTGCTATTTGTAACCATGTCACGGAAGCAAACTCGGGGATCCAGTGCTGTAATTATGAAGTAAGAAATGTTCACTCCATTAAACTGAGAGATGAACTGTTAAAGAACAATCAATTAGCATTGTTGTTTAGCTGATTGGCTTTTGTTTTAAACAGGTTTTCTTTCATTGCCTGTGGAATGTAAAAAATCTCAAGAACGAGATAAATACATGGGTGTGGGGGGAAAAAAGTGAAAAACAACATAGTATGCCATCTTTTTCTCAGACGAGCTACTCAGTAAGTGGGAAAATTGTGGAATTCAGATGAAAATAACCATCCCATGACTACAAGCTTAACTTCCAGATGACTAATCAGATCTAAATTTATAAATGAGATTATGTAAGGTGTTCACAAAGAATATGCAGAGTCTTTATCATTACAAAGCCCCATTAATAGGCTAAACGAAAGAGGTCAGCTAGGGGCATATGATAAGCTAGAATAGTGAAAAGAGCTTAGAATAGTTAAGGAAATGCTATTTACCCATTATAGCCAAACCATAAAAAGTGAAAATTCAGAATTTACTCATCCTCATGTCATTCTAAATCCATATAGAAGAATGTCCTAGATGTGCTTTTATGTACAGTTTAACAACAAACATACATTTCTATTTGCTCAAAAACTAAAAATGCCCTTTTTTGTTATTGTGAGCTGTTCCAAGATACTGAGACCTACAGGTCAAATTTCAGAAACAATGCTGTAATAAGCATAAATATTATTAGATAAATACCCCTAGGCTAAATATTGTGCATGTTTACATGTGCCTCCATGGTTACAGTAGTAGTTAAGTCAGCATCTCAGTCTGTGTGTGTGTAGATGTGTATATGCAAGCGTGTGCGTCTGTGACTACTGAATCACACAAAGTAAATCTTCAGCTTCCTTTTTCAAAGCTGTGGGACCAACAACTCATCAGTCTCCTCAGGCATGGCAACACAGGAAAGGAGCCCTCTATGACAACAAGACAAACAAATAAATATTTCTGTAAGCCTACAGAATTCCCAGTCTGATGTGGGAAAACAGCAGGGTCATCTGCATTTGATAACAGAGGGAAAATTATTACCAAGAAATGAAATGGCCATCTTTGGCCAATAACAAGGACTGAGGATCCTGGTAAAAAACTGAAGCGTACGTTCTATGAAACTCAATCCATGTGTCAGTTGCTTACAAGGCCTGCACACAAACACAACTGACATTTTAAATTCTCTATGGTCCATGACTAACAAGTACAATTTGTGTCCATTTGACCTAAAGTTACTTTGGCACAAGATGTTTTCTCCCCTGAAACCAAATCATATCCAGGATTTTTGTGAACCATATGATTCCACATCTACATCTGGGCCTGAATAATCTAGGATGTTGTTCTGACACCTATGGTTTAAAACAGGAAATCTTTATTTCTGTTTATTAATCAATTCTATTTCCTCTCTGCTTTATTTATTGTTTATTTTGCTATCCTAACAACACATGGCAAATATA
>NW_015786848.1:0-2417 GCF_001515625.1 Sinocyclocheilus rhinocerous | reverse complement strand
TTTTTTTTTTCTTCTTCTTTTTATTTTGCAATCCCTAAAACCTGTTTATACCTCATGGCCATTTGGAAAGCAAGAAACTCCTTCAGTTTCTCAAAATTTGACCCATTTAGCTTTTTACTCAATCTCACTCCAAATCTTTCTGCAACAGCTGTGTTTTATCTGGTGTTCTTGAAAGGTCTTAAGAATTTTGTTTTGTTTTTCTTATTAAAATTGTGAACCAAAAGATTGCATCCTGAAGCAGTTACATGAACTTGATGAGCTCAAAGTTTGAAGTAGCCATCAGTATTGCAGTTCCCCTCTCGCCCTCCGAGTTGCCAAATTTATAGAGGAGTTATGCACCTCCCTGACAGTATTTGACTAGATTTTCATTTCTTACTTATAAGGGACAAAGCAATATGCTAGTAATGCAAGGAGGGGAAATCATTGGAACCATTCATCATTGTTTATGCGTGTCTTTCTAGAGAATAAAATATAAAATAAAAAACCTGGCAAACGTGGAGTTGAAAAAGTTTACAAACCAGTACTGGAAAACAATACAGGTGCACTAAAATATTCCACTAAAGGACTTCTTTTGTTAAACAGGTACCAATGTAAAAGTATTAAGATATTAATTAGCAAAATAGTTGTGGTTCTGGTGGTTGCCATGAACACAGCCAATGTGTACTCTGCTCACAACTCCAAACACTTTCTTGTTGGCAAAAATTACTCATCGTAATGGTAATACAAGCAAATTTAGTCATTTTTTTCCCCTTTCTTGTTTCCACGTATCTGAACTTTTCTTCAATCTTATTCTGTTTGAAGCCTGAATGAAGCCAGAAACCGTGTGGGTCTCATTTTGTAAACTCTAGAAAGTCTCAGCTTCTAGTTTCACGTCCCAAAACATGATGATATAAACTCAGAACAAGATAACGCCCATAGATGTTCAATAGCTTTAGCAGCAAAATTTTGTTGCGCCATTCATTGCTTTACCGGCTTGATAGCTTTGACCCTGACTTTGTTCTATTCAGATGTCATTCAGGTCTAAGGAACACTGTTAGGTTTGCTTTGCTTTCTCATGAATTCCTACAAACCTCATCTTGAGTTGTGCCGTCCACACTGTCTCAGAAACCAAGCTTGTTTGAGTCTCAACAGTTTTGTCTGTACATACTTTTGCTGTGCATTGTAGACTGTGACTACCAGCAAAATAGTGAGTCATGATTAACTTCCTTTTCCTAAGTTCTAAGTCTACCTTGCTCTCCTAACCAAGCAGAACCAATTCTCTCAAGGGGCAGCTCACGTCTAGATGATGATTTCACGAACGTTTGAGTTGATGGCAAGTGGCTTTTTTTGTTTGGTTATGTACTGGTCATGCCAGGAAGAGAGGAAACTGTGATTCTGTTGTTCAGTTTGCTTTGGCTACATCCTTCGTCAGAGCGTTCTCTTGTGGTTTTCAGTTTGACGCTTCTACATATCTCATTTCTGTTTGCATCACTGCCTAGTGCCTCTTTCATAGGTTCTGAAAAGCACCTTCCCTCCTCTGCATGCCTTTTAGCCTAAAATAGCCACCATCTTCTCACCTCAGAACCATCACCTGACCTACAAGAATTTCATTTGAAACAGATCTGTTTGCATCAACAGCAACAACTCAATACCTCTGATGTCATTCTCACGCTTTCGCTTTCTCTTTTTTTTGGTGAAGTTTTAAAGTGAAGGGTTTGAAAATGTAGGGGCCGTGTTTATGGGTACAGATGTGCCAAGCTGGATCAACTTCAGGAGGTGTGATGGTTCCATATTGAGTGTTTAAGTGGCCTCAGGAGGCATCTGTGATGCAGCCTCGAGTGTGTGGTTTCAAAGGAGTGAATGATTGAAGTGAAAAGGGATTTATGGAGGTTGAAATGATAATGCAGGAAGAAGGCTGGATGTAAGTGATTTGTTTAGATGCTTTGTAAATATTTTTTTTTTTTTAAGTTTAGTTTTCCTTTACATGTTTTCTTTGGATGTAGGAAGGTGTTTGTCCATCATTTGGATTTTCAGATGATTTTAAAGAAATTTCCCATTTTCCCTCAATATGCACACTGTGAGCCTTTAATGTTTCCAATGATAAAATGAAATTAGAATTGAAAGGAAGGAGAACTAGAAATTCAATTTTGCGCATAACTGTTCCATTTTTGTTCATTCATCTGCTTCAAGTCTTACTGATTACCAGAAAATAAAAAAAATAAACTGAATTTTTGGCCTTTGTCTCGCTCTTTTTTTTCTCTAATTACTAAACCTCTCTTTGTGGAAGTGTAGTTGGTTACAAGCTCTAACTTAGTGTTTTAGGGAACTAAGATGTGATATTTAAGTCTCGTCTTGCTCATTTGTGTTTGCGTCAGAGTTTGAGAACCTCAGCTTTAGCCTGACGCTTCATGAGGTTTGACTTCCTGTATTTTTGCAGC
>NW_015786847.1:0-2404 GCF_001515625.1 Sinocyclocheilus rhinocerous | reverse complement strand
TCATTTAGGGTTACCGTATTTTTTATTTTTTATTTAAGTTTTTAAATTTCTGTTCAATTTTCATTTGTTTTTTTTTACACTAATGTTTCTACTTTAATATTATACTTTACATTTTTGTGATATATTATTTAATATGGTTACTTCAGCTTTATTTCAATTACCGAAAATGACTTAATAGATATATATCGTTAACTGTAACAACACCGCTTCAGAGAGCAGATTTTTTGGTTTTAGTAGTTTAGTAGCTTGATTTTTGGCAAATTTTTAGCAAATCATTTGTTTAAAAAAAATTCATTAATATCTGTTTTTTCTATTTTGTTTTCATCTTTTCTGCAGTCAGTCACTGTGCTCTCTAGATATTAGCACTGACCACTGGAAACCCATACTGGTCAACAACAACTAAAGAAATGACTGTATTCCTAACTAACAGATTTGAGGCAATCCTCCACATGAGGAGGCACAGGTGGAGTGTGAGATGAATTATTTATGCAGCAGGAAGTGAGGGTAGGTGATGAGGTTTCTATCAAAAGAGCATTTAATTAGAGGCCCATTGGTTCCACTCGGTTCTTCACGAGTCAGACACTGACGTGACACTGTCTGCAGAGTGAGGGCAGTGAGGAGAGACAGGATGTGACAGCGTGGAGAGCCTGTTGCCCTGATCAAGCATCTCTGGGTTGAGCTCAGTCCACAGTCATCAGTCAGGGGGCCAGTTCTGATCCAGCGATAATTAGCAGAAATATCTTAATCTAGGTCAGGTTTTTGTAGTTAATTTACTTCAAGTTTTAGTTTAGTTAATTAAAATATTCATCAATATTTACTAACAAGCAAATAAGAGGCACAATATGTCTTTTTTTTTTTTTACATTAAATTACCTGTGTAGGGCCCTATGAAATCAGTTTTATTTTTCCCCATTTTTTCTGGATTCTGATATTTTTTCAATTTTCAATGGTTAGATTAAATTTAAAACATGTTTGCTTAATTCAAATCGTGAAACGTACACGATTTAACAACAACTTATTGCGTTTAACAGAAATCACATTTTTATTTAATGACCTTTTTAGAGCCCATAGGAAATCTATTTTATTTTTCCCAAATTTCATTTTTCTGTTTTAACATTTTTGGAATCAATTTTGGTTAAATTCATTTTTTAATGATCAAAAAGTATGTCTAATTAATTGAAATCATGAAACGTGTGCAGTTTATCAACAGCTATCTTAAAAAAAAAAAAAAGGCCCCTGTGAAATGTTTTATTTTTCCCAAATTCTTTTTTCTGCTTCTGAATAAGACCTGAATGTCGCTTTGCAATGTTGCCGTTCTCAGTGCCGATGCCAACACTCTGCATATGGTACCTGCATATGGTCTCCTGCCAGAACGACTCGGGTGCTCTTAGCGGCCAAAGCCAATGGCATGATGGTCTCGCACTCCATAGCTTGGGCTGCCTCGTCCAACAGGATGTGTGTAAAGATCCCTTTGGAAACACACACATGGGAATAAAATATTAATTACATGGAGCTTCACAGGAGAAGGCATCAATAATAGATTATCACACACACACACACACACAGCAGCCATGAACACAAAAGGATCTAACATTAGATGCCACAGAGGAGGTTCTGCAGGCACCATCTCACGGGAACAGGTGTATGGTTTTTAGTGCAGGTGTGTGATAGACAGATAACTGTGGATGTGTCATCCAACACAGCACACAGGAGCTGGGGGATGTATTTCATGTTTGCAGTATATTTCATGTTTTCTTTGTTTGTTTTTTTTTGGCGATACAAATTCCAACAACTTCATTAACCATAAAGACTGCATCATTACAAAAGCTGCGTGCCAAACTTTGCTTCAGTGCATTGAAATGACTGAAATGCCAATATAACCACCCAGAAAAGCAATATTTTGGTCAATGTTTCTTTTTTAAAATTTCTGATTCATTTAATACACTACCATTTAAAAAGGCAAGATTAATGTTTTTGAAAGAGTCTCGTGATCACCAAGGTTGTATTTATTTAATAATAAAAAAATGGTGAAATATTACTGCAAATTAAAATAACTCTTCTATTTGAAAATATTTTAAAATGTAATTTATTCCTCTGATCAAAAGCATTTTCAGCATCATTACTCCAGTCGTCAGTGTCGCATGATCCTTAAGAAATCATAATAATATGCTGATTTGCTGCTCAAGAAACATTTAATTATCAGTGTTGAAAACACTGTTGTGCTGCTTCATTTGTTCATTAAAATTAGGGATGCACGATATTGGATTTTTGCCGAAATCCGATATGCCGATATTTTTCAACTCTTTTTGGCTGATAGCCGATACCGATTTATTAAGTCTCTCCTGTGTGGAAATAATTTTTTATTTTTGGTTAGTTTTTAACAAGAACTTATTTGTTAGAATTAA
>NW_015786846.1:0-2406 GCF_001515625.1 Sinocyclocheilus rhinocerous | reverse complement strand
TTTTAAAATGCAATTTATTCCTGTGATGGTAAAGCTGAATTTTCTACAGTCATTACTCCGGTCTTCAGTGTCCCATTATCCTTCAGAAATCATTCTAATATGCTTGATTTGCTGCTCAAGTAACATTTCTTATCATTGTTGAAAACAGGTCCAGGATTTTTTGTTGAATAGAAAGCATTTCTTTGCCAAATAAAATTATTAATTTCTTTGAATAAGAATTCTTACTGACCCCAACATTTAAATAGTATATCCATCAAAAAGTTTACCCTACTTTTCCATTCCCACTCTACTTTAAATATTACATGTGAAGGTTTTGGACAGAACAGGTGGTGCTGCTTGTAATCGGTCTGCTAAGTCATCAGTCTTCCTAGCAACACTCAGTCAGATCCTGCTGTTCCCTATGTGAGAGTGCAGCTGCACTGTGGCCTGTTAGTATCAGCCGTGTATTGATTGTGGCTGTGAATCATTCCCATTAATGCAGTCTTACCTTAGCCACATATAGATGAGATAGTAACACGAGCCCTTAATTGTTTTCATCAGGAGCCCAGTACCATTCATCTATAGACTGATCCAAGTAACCCGAGAAGCACCACTTCTCCGGCGCTGACCTTCATCACATCTGATGGACATCTAGTCAAACTGCTTTCAAAATAAAATCATCTATCCCTCAGATTTATTGGCCTATTTGGTGCATAAAGAGAAAATAATATTTCCTCCTGCCATCCGCAGTGAGAGATTTTGCATCTTCCTTTTAAATGACTTTTATCGACTAGAGAAAGAGATGAAACTGCTTCCACTCTCAGCTAGAGCACAGTGTCTTTCAATATTTGCTTATGAAAAGCTCAATTTGTTCATACAAAGTGATAATGAAAGATTGACACAATGACAAATGCTCCAAATGTGTCTCGTGGCCCATGTGCACTCACGCCTGTCAGTGAAGGTCACGCGTGGTCGCGAGTGTCTAAAACAACAGTATTTTATGTAGTCTCATACTTCATGTTAATTGTGTAGGTCAAGGCTGTAGTGACCTGTCCACAGGCTAGACACATACACAGGAAGTGAGAGATGTGTCGCTGTCGGCCCTGAGGCTGAAGTGAGTTGCTGACGTACGAGTGAGTGCTATCACAGTTGGAGTTGTGCTCTGCATTCCTCACCCACAGTCTTCACTTTTCTGCTGCCTGCAGTCACTCTCTTGCAGTCACTCACTCCTCTTTCACTCTCTTTATCTCTTTCATGTCAGACACTGGCAGAGATTCTGCATTTATAACAGCTCTCACCCCGTGTTCAGTCTGAAAGAGTTAATCACACCAGCAGATGCATAAATGCTTAGTGTAAGTTTTTTTTATTAATACTTTAAAAAAGTGAAATTATTAAGAAATTAATACTTTTATTCAGCAAGGATGCATTAAATCAATCAAAAGTGATAGTAAAGTGATAGTTTGTAAATTTTTGGTACAAATGATTTCTATTTAAAATAAATGCTGTTTTTTTTGTTTTGTTTTTTACTTTTAAAGAATCCTGAAAAATTACGGTTTCCACAATCATATTAAGCAGCACAACTGTTTTCAGCATGTTTCCAATGTTTCTTATGCACCAAATCATCATATTAAAATTATTTCTGAAGGATCATGTGACTCTGAAGACTGAAGTAATGGCTGCTGAAAGTTGAGTTTTGCCGTCACAGAAATAAATTATATTTTAAAATATATTCAAATAGAAATTTGCTTTAATTTTAAATTATATTAAAATACTGTTTCACATTACAACTGCTTTACTGTATATTTGATCAAAATTTTAATCTTACAGACTCCATTATATTATATTATATTCATTTTTTGCATTTAATGTTTGAATTATACTTATTTTTTTATTTAAAAGAAAAATGTTTTAAGAGTGAGATGAGCAAAGAGTAAAAATCCATGTATTTTATACTATTCACACACATTTTACGTGACATCCTCACAAATTTCTGAACCCAATAATTTAATTTTTTAATAAACAATGTGGTAATGTATTAATTACAAAAATAATAATAATTAATTAATCAATCACATATTCCCAGCTGTGTTTGCACATGTGTTTCTGCCCTATTGCTTGCCATTATTTGCATCTCTTCCTATTAATCATGAATCTGTGCTCATGGTTTAACATTACCTGGTTATCAGGTTTAATCCAGATCAAATAAGCCCAGCCCTTCAGACTCATTAATGAGTAACATTAGGAGAATCAGGATAGTCATGTGCAGAGAGGAGGCTGCTTGGCTTGGGAAAGGCTACCCCAGTGATGAAAGCATTTCCTGCCCTCACTCTGCTCTCTGGGGTTATCGCCCCAGTCTCAGGATGACATCAGCTTAGAGCTGAGGGCTGGTTAGGGGGCAGAGCATGAGGGGATCTGTCCATCCTACTG
>NW_015786845.1:0-2414 GCF_001515625.1 Sinocyclocheilus rhinocerous | reverse complement strand
TAAAGTAAACATCTGTATTCTAAATACACATGGTCTTCATTCAAGGTACTTGTGTGTCTTTTATGCCTCTTTTATGTGTGGATTATTTGTTTTTATTTGAGAAACAGAAGCATGCTGAATGGACTCTGGATTGAATGTCTGGTTTCAACACAATGTGACATGCAGCAAGTTCAATTTATTTTAAGAAACACATACAAAAATACATCATGCTTGAATCTGCCATGTGTCAGTTACTCATTTCCTGTGTTAAATGTCTGAAGTACGATTTCTTGACAGTTGGGTAGATTTCCCTTTATTCCAAAATCATCAGGAACATCAGCAGGTGAGCCAACATGTGCCATTGTTTCATTTGACTAATATAGATAACGTTCTCGTCCTTGAAAAGCAGTGTGCATATTTAAGTAATCACTGTCGTAAGGTCAACTGTGGCTAGTAAGACAGAAAATGTGTCCACTCTAGTGGCAATTAGCCGAAACACAAAACATATTTGCGTTGCATTACATTTGACTACAAAACAGTAGCACTGAACACTTGAACAAGCACAAAGGCAGAACAGTGGTTTTCACCAGCGAGGTAGATGGGTTATGGTCTGTCAAATTCAATGCACTCCTAAAGTTTTTTACTGTGGTTATTTTTTTTAAACATATTTGGGGGTCGTTCGTTAACAAGGCTGCACTGTTTCAGGATTCTGGAATCTGGGTAGACTTTATGTTATTCTGAGAATTTCAATGTTTGTTTAAAAAATATTTTTCATGCATACTTTCCTCATCATGAGGACACACCACCTTTTTTAACCTGAACTTTGGCTGTTCCACCTTTGGCAGCTCCAGAGATTAATAGTCAGAAGGTTATGTTTTGTTTGGGTGTACATTGTGGTTTCTGCTATGTGTGTGTGCATGTGTGTGTGTGTGATAACTAAACATGCAATGCAATCAGTCTTTCTGTCATATCTATTTATTCAGTTTGTGTAATTGGAGTTGAGGGCTTGAAAAATAAAAGTATTCGTGGTGTCAGCTGAAAAGGAAAGTCATTTCAGAAGATGAGCTAGTAACTACATATTTATAAAAAAGACAAACATTTTGGTTTATTTGTTAGAATTAGCTCTTATGAATTGTGCACAAAAAGACCTAGATCATAAAATGTAAATGGGGTCCATTTATATCTAATCGAAGATATTTTGAGAAATGTCTCAGAAATGTTTTTGTCTGTAGATTCAAAGGTCACCAAAAACTGTTGGGTGAAGAACATTCTTCAAAATATCTTCTTTTATATCTGATATATCAATTTTTTAAGAAATTTTGAAGTAAAAACAGATTATTGGATTACAAGAAAATACTATTTCAGTCTTTCTACTTTCAAGTTTTGTGTTTAATTTAATGTGTTGCTATATTTCTTGGTAATTAAATGCAAAATGTACTAGCATTTTTTGATTGAAAATTGTTTCTACACCAAATTTTGTACATGCATGTACTTGTACTTTGTATACATTCATATTAGTAAAATAGGAGCATCAGTGCTGAGCAAAGCAGACCCACTGTGTGTGAACCCCGCTGCGAAGCGACTGGCGCATTTTCATGGAAAGCTTCTCTTTTAGGCCAGCAGGTTTTCAATGCGCTCATTTACACATCAAAACAGTGCAGAAAAGGGATAGTTCTCTGGAGGGCAGGGGAGGGTGGAGGGGGTGGATGAGTGTAATGAGGGCTTCTCTTATTCTCTTTGCTCTCCCTCTCTCTCTTTCTTCTTTCCTGAGGGGTGGGTGGATGGTTGTGGACTGATAAGCATGGCTGGGGTTCGGGTGGAGGTGGGTAAACGCCTCATAAAGATCCTCTTTTAATCAAACACATGACCGGACAGGGTCTCTCACACTCCGCTCGGTCGGACAGACGAGAGCGTGGCTAACCGACCCGATCCCACCACTTGCAGCAGGACTAAAAAGTATCCGGACTCTTTAAGGTGCATTAGATAATAAAATATCAAACCAAGTGATTGGTTTGAACAATGAATTTTAGAGTGGGCTATATAGAGTGGGAAAAGTTCACTCCAAAATTCTGTTGGGTTGATATTTGAGGTTTTACCATCTTCAAAGCTTATTTTAGGTTTGCGAAAGAGGAAGTGAGTGAGAGGATGTGAGTGAATGAGAATGTATGTTCTGCTCCAGTGTTGACCTCACATTTGTGGTTGGGCAGGTGCCTTTCCGACGTAAGCCACTGGCCTGAGTCATTTTAATTGGTGCCTTTACACACACACACACACACACAGACAGACGCAGTTTACTGACATTGTGATGGAGGTAAAGCACCCCTCTAGAGAGGCAACCTGAGCTGAAAAATACCAAAACACTCTGTCATAAAATGCTAGCAGACCTCAACGGCCTGCTCTGAACCACTGGCTGCTGAAAGGATGTGTGTACTTGC
>NW_015786844.1:0-2408 GCF_001515625.1 Sinocyclocheilus rhinocerous | reverse complement strand
ATTGTAATCGCGATTAGAAATTTGATTAATTGTGCAGCCCTAATAGAGAGATAGAGATGGGCCCTGGAGACTAGATTGCTATGGTGACCCAAAAGAGAGCCAAATTCTCCAAATTCACCCAGTGCCATGGTAGCAACTTTTGCATGATCAAGCACCACTCACATTCTCTGAATAATGTAAAAATTTAGTTAGTTTTACACAGATTCAATGGTAGAGGACCACAGATGACTCATAAGACTTATAATATAATTTATTTGTCTTTCTATATGTCACTTTTCTATGTCTGTAGGTGTAAGAATGTTGTGGAGGTGCTGAGGAAGACTGCAGCTCACCTCTCCCGTGATGAGCTGCAGGATACAGGGATGGAGCTGCGCTGGTCTCTCTTTCTCTCTCTCTCACACACACACACACACATTTCATCCTGCCCCCCTTCTTCTGTAGTGTTGACTCAGGTCTGACCAGTCATTCAGTGACTTTCATGAACTTTTAAAATGCTCCCAAACAACATTACATTGAGACAGCAAAGATATTCCTGGAATTTGGATCTAATCACGGCAACAAGTGTCTTGTCCTCCAGTAAACCTCCAGTCAGTCAGCTGTAATGTGTCACCAATGATCTGTAAAGCACTCGTGGTTGATCTGTGTCGTCAAAGCAAATGATGGCCAAATGACAATATGATAAAAAGCAAGAATGCTTGAAGGGTATTATTTTAAATAATCATAATAAGTTCTTCCACCAAATAGTATAGTAGTGTACCAAACAATGCTGTTTACAACTGACAAGTGACTTCAACTGATTTAATTGTCATTTCATTCATGAAGCTGTCTGAGTTACAGACATCAGACAAATATGCGCTACAAATATGCTATGCTCATTTGTAAGTGGCTTAAAAGTCAGATAAAAGTGTTCACTAAGCGATTAATTGGAAATGTAAATGTGTAGTTTGTGTGTGCAAAGCAAATGTCAAATGTGTATGTTAAGATACAGTATGTTAAAAATGCTGTCATGCTTCCTTTCATAGTCTTTTTATTGCATTTTGCCTTTTTTTTTTCAGGCAGAAGCCTCAAGACAAAATGAGTATGTGGACTTCCTGAAAGCTGCTTAGTGACAAACTGAGGTTTGGAACGTACAATCACACAAGAATGATTTAGATAAACATATTCAGAATTCAGACTTCTTGTTTTCATATAAAGTAAATTATAATTAGGGTTTAAAACTAAAAGTAAATGCATTGCATTTTTAGAGTTAAAAAAGTTAAATTATTTTAGTAGTTTTTCCTCAGATTTAATATTTTCTGGGGAGAGATTGTTTCTCTAAAACACACACATACATTCTTCAGCAATATGCATGTATGTATATATATATATATATACACACACACATCAGGTTTGGATGCATGTCACATTACAGGCTAACTAACTATAAACTTAAAATAATATAAAATAATCAATACAAATCTATAAATCCATAAATAATCCATATAAACACACAACTCAAAG
This sequence comes from Sinocyclocheilus rhinocerous, assembly GCF_001515625.1. Taxonomy (NCBI): domain Eukaryota; kingdom Metazoa; phylum Chordata; class Actinopteri; order Cypriniformes; family Cyprinidae; genus Sinocyclocheilus; species Sinocyclocheilus rhinocerous. Next base: position 908 of record NW_015786844.1, on the reverse strand, counting down.
TATTTGTTAAATAATAATAATAATAATACAAAAAATAGAAAAAAAAAAACCTTTATTGAACAAGCACGTGTTAACTTTTTTATTATTATTGTTTCTTTGGTGACATATACTAGTTTTTATTAAAAATGCAGGAAAACCAATAAATGAACAAATAAACAACCCTTAAACTGCGGTCATGCTGACTTTAAAAGTTCAGAAGTGTGATTATATTGTTCTTTTTCTGTCTTTTCTCTAGAACGGCAAGTTAAACAAGTTCACTGCTTGTCCAACAAGATCTTGAGGAGGCCGTCCTGCTTACTGTCTCTTCCTCTCGTTATTGTCTGTCCAGTTTCTCATTTTTTGCAGAACTAGCTTTTAAAAAAAAAAAGCACAAGGCATATTGTTTTTCCCATCTCTCTGCAACAATAAGCAGCTGGATTTGAATGCATTGTGATGTTCACTGTAAAGCAATCATAAAAACAATGTTTTTCATAAAAGCATATTTTTCAGGTAATTTTATACTGTAACTGCAGATTTTAAAATAATATGAAAAAAAGTGTTGTTTTTGTCTGGGGTAGTGTGATGATAAGTGCTGTCTGCTTAATGTTTACAGCATTCACAGTAATAATGACAGTTAATATATAATAATCAATTTTAATAACTATCAGCGTGTTTGATAGCTATTAACTAACAACTTGTTTGTTAACCAAAATTAATATTAATTTAATGAGATGTCAGTTGTTTTAAATATGCTTTGTTGTTCGAAAAGTAAAATAAAATGGTCAAGTACAAAATGATTTACTAGAGAAAATTCAGTTTCTAATTTCAACATTATTTGCATATAGATAATGTTTTAAGCACAAAGACCAAAATATACATATAAAAAAATATATATACAAAAAACCCCACGCATATTGCAAGCTGATGTT
>NW_015786843.1:0-2397 GCF_001515625.1 Sinocyclocheilus rhinocerous | reverse complement strand
AAAGGAAAACTTGAAATCGCATCATATGACCCCTTTAAAAGTAACCATGGCATAGACCTTAGGATAGACATTGAATTTACCATATTTGAAATGAGGCTGAGTGTTAGACTTACAGTCTACAGAATACGGACTCTACACAATAGCAAAACTCACAACTTTAAACCGTTTATTGGAGTAATCTGAAGTTTGCTGTGGAAAGATGTTTCATCAGAACAAGTGGCATGTTACACAACAGCACAAGCCTTTGAACACACTGTAATTCTATCCATCATAGACTCCTTTTCATTCCATTGCTAAATTAAACGACATTACCCTGAATATGGTCTATGTTCTTGACATTAGCAAAACAGTGAGTATTATTTTGAATGTTCAATAATTGAGTCTAGAAGTATGACTAGTTTAAGAAACAAATGGCTTGCCACACTCTTTTACCTAAAGGTCCTGTCTGTCCTAATGTCATGACTGAAATATACATGCAGTGTTGTGATCATTCTTTCCAATTACCGGCCTGTTTTATTCATTCATGAGGAACTGACAGATTTTCAGGACATCAGAGATGATGGCACAGATAAAACCCTGTGGCAAAGCCAGAAACGTGAAGCTTTCAAGCTGTAGAACGTGGAGTCTACAGTGTGACTGTAGCAGTGTTTTAATAAATGCCATATTATTGTACTAAGACATGAAACAACAAGTATGCGCATACATAGCGTAGAAGCGGTAGAAGGAAAGAGGCTTACCGGCAGCCGCCCGGAAGAGGTCCGCACCGGTTTAGGCTCCGGCCCGTGGGGGGTCGCGTACAAACAGTTGGGTCTCTGCTCCGCAGCTGTCGTGTTCCCGATCGGAGTGAAGTATCCAGCCGGTACCGAATTCATCGGTGGGCTTGTGAGTCCCGTGTTGAAAAAATCCGTCCTCACCGCGGAGAACATTTTCTTCTGTGGGCACGAGAGTCCAGATACTGCGCCTCTTCCAGAAGCTGGAGAAATCCCTCTGGGTATCCGCATCATTTTGCGCACGAAATGCACGAAAACCCGCGAAAGTGAAGCAAAAGAAACTCCTTTATTACGCAAATCGCGTCTATAATTTACTGCAGAACGAATCAACCGTCAAAATGAATGTGCATCTTAAAAGACTGCAAATGATATAGACAATATGCACTTTAGTGTAATAAATATTGTTCAAGTTGTAGATAAATTATGCGTTAAAACTACAAAAATGTAAACATCCTAAATTCACAAAACTTTCTCCTAGGGTCCTTTGTTGTAACGTTAGTGGCACGAGAGAGGCTATTACGTCTCAATATAATGCAAATAAATTAAACGTAATAAAGGTACCACGGTCATTCAGTTTCATAAATATACCTTTCAAAGGTAAACAAAGCTTGGAAATGTTTCTCTTGTACTTCTTGCGTAGAGCCGGCGATTGTGAGAAACGTTCCTGTGTGTCTGTAATCCCTCTCCGGCCGAGAAGCCTTGCTTTGACATCAACTCAACAGAGGAGCGCTATTTTAGCGCCAAATTACGTCCCGCGAAATTTGGATCTCCCGCGGTTAGACACGCTTCGTGATTGGCTGCTGGCACACCGCGCTCGTTCGGATTCTGAATATATTTACACATAACAGTTGGTGCCTAGCGTTCTTCCTCTTAAAGACACAGCGCCTTTTAATCTCGTTTGTGAACAAGGGCGATATTCTTCAGACCTTACAACAACAGCGTTATCAAACGTGTCCTAGTTAATGTAGATTTAGCATATAGATGTATTTCACAGAAGTATATTTCATAATATACATAAAACTTACGCTTTTCACACAAATGAACTTATATCATATAAAACATCAATCATCAAAGCATTTACACAGATAAAGTTCGTCACAAAGTAGAAAGAGGACTTTACATCATGCCTATTGTGTTTCCATGGTTTCCAAATTAATCATGGTCATAGATTAATCTTAAATGTCAATGTTTTTCAACAGCAAAATTAAAAAATAGTTGACTCTGGCGTGGCCTGACTCTGTGAAAAGAGACTTGAGGAGAAAACAAGAGCTTTAAAGCCCTAAACAACCCCACAGAAAAGAACCTTTACACTTGAAAGGATCTTATCATCTGGCACAAAGAGCGAACCCCCACCATGCTTCAGATGATTGTTAAGACTCTCCCACCCAACCATTTGCCCAATGATGGCTTTGCAGTGTTTAGTTGAGACACATTTCCATGGGGCATAAAAAAACAAAACAAGTACAAACAATATGACAACATACACACAAGAGTAAAATGGTGATTCCAATCTTGTGGATATCACAGCTGTTTGATTAGAAACATCTTATCACATAGCAAAATCGTTATAATTATCCAGTCGCCCACAAATGGGCTCTAGAGATGCAGTTGTTTCCCCCCCCCCCCT
>NW_015786842.1:0-2404 GCF_001515625.1 Sinocyclocheilus rhinocerous | reverse complement strand
TTTTTTTTTAAATGTTACTAGTTTTAGAATTTTCAGAGAACATTCAAATGTAACATTCCCATTATATTTGCAAAATGATACAATGGAACGTTCACTTAACATTTGTATAACCAAAGGAAAAAATGTTTTTAACACTTCTGAAATAACGTTTATAACCTAGAGGGTATGTTAGAAAAACGTTCTTGCAACTTTTTTGTTTTTTTGACAGGATATATTGCTTTGCATGATTAAGATGTTTACAGGCAAGTCTTTGTCAAGCCAACATTCAGAGTTTATCTTGAACTTTAACAGTTCAGCTTTAGTTTCTAAATGAGTTTATTGCCAGTGAAATGAACTCCACTGTAGTTTTGTAGTACTTTAGGCCGGTCTTTAGACCATTTTATGACGGTCTTGTCTCGGTCTCGACCACATTTGTACTCGGTCTAGTCTTGGTTTCAGACTAAGAGGATTTGGGATTTGCCCCTCCACTCATCCAAAGTATTTTAGAGCTTAGCATGTCTAGAAACATGTATATTTATTATAAAAATAACCAAACACTAAGAAATATCTTGAATTTTTAGTCGATGTACAGTATCTTATTTCAATGCTTGTTTTGTCTTATTTTAAATCATTTTAAGTAGTACTGTAAAACGATTAATTGCATCCAAAATAAAAGTTTTTATGGAATATGTGTGTACTGTATATATTATGTATTTTGAGAAAATTTACATGTATATATTTATATTCATATAATTTATTATATAAACATATTTTTCTTAAATATATACAGGCATGTTTGTGTATTTATATATAAACAATAAACACCGTACACACGCATATATTCTGTAAACAAACTTATTTTGGATGCTATTAACCGCGATTAATCGTTGGACAGCACTACATTTAAGTTCTTGAGGCATCTCTTAATGCCAGATCGTCTCAAAAATGTCACCAAATTAATACAAATACCCACACAATTCAAGGTATTGTTGCAAAAAAGTAATTGTATGAAATCTGTTTTTATATTATAGCCTAAAATATGATATAATTAAGCAATATCACAAGAGCAAGAGAGCTGTTTTCACAAATTTGATATTGCTTTTATGCAAATATTCAATAAAGAAAAGTTATTTTTTAAAGCACTGTTCTCAACGTTATTTGTGCATTTGTAATGGTATGCATGGATGAGTTTTGTTAGTGATTTCATTTGATTGTAACCGCTCTATATATGCCTTATGTCTAATATGTCTTATTATTCTAATTGTATTTAATGGTTTAAAAATAATCCGTTTCTCAAGCAGTGAGTTAGAGTAGTGCTGGTCTCAGCACAGATCAGGTGGTCTTGACTACAGCTCTACTCTACTCTACTCTGTAGAGTGTTGTCTCCGCTGCGGCACTGACGCGGGATTATAAACGGCGGAAAAGTCTCTTTATAGACTTTATTTTGTGAATTAAATTCTGTGTGAAGCATCAGACAGACGCGATGCAGAACGCGGATCCCGCAGGTGAGTGATCATCATAATAATAACATCAGCTCATCTGTATTAATATTATAATAATATTATGATTGTGACTGACTGACTTTATTCTCACATGACGAGCATCTGAGAGGAGAGCAAGTTTATGCATTAATCGCTTCATGAAAACTATACTGTTCTGTGTTTGTGTTTGTTAAATTTGAATAAGTTGCAGTTAATTTCAATAGTAAATAACATTTTTATTTATTTATAGATTGATTAAAGTATGGCCAGAAAGTGCAAGTATTCTGTTGCGTCTCAAATGTGTTTAAAACCTGCATGAATGATGAGAAAACAAACAAGGAAAAATAACTTATCTTTTGGTTTAAACATAAGGTCACACCTGCCGTATTTTCATCCTCATCATTGCATGAAATGCAGTGCAGTTTTACATTTTGTCATGTTAGTTTAAGAAATACCTCACTGCTTCTGACATGTTTACTGTAAATGTTATTTTGCCGTATAAAAGACTTAAGTCCATTTTATCTGTATAGCGATTTTTGAAAGCAGCTTTACAGGAAATCATGATGTGAATGTTTATAATATCGTAATATATTCATGCCTTATAGTCACATTTATCTGATTGGGTAATATAACGGTAATATAATTTATATTTTGCAATTATAGAAACAATCAAGCTGTCAGTAGAACGTGATTTTGAGGGAGTAATTATTAATGTTGTCAATTTTAGCACAAAAACATTATACATTGGTCGCTTGTGTGCTTTCCTTGAAACCTTTTAGACGTTTGTCTAACGTTTTTATTTTAAAGTGACCACTTATTTCAGAATTCAAAAGTTACGTTCCTGTGATGTTTGTAAAATGGAAAAATACAAATGGAATGTTCTCTTAACATCTGCATTACCAAAAAAACCATAAGCAAGCAGTTTTTAGGGAACATTCTCGGAA
>NW_015786841.1:0-2408 GCF_001515625.1 Sinocyclocheilus rhinocerous | reverse complement strand
CGACTCCTCTTGTCTATGCAAATACGCCCTCCTTCGCGGCTTAACGCCGCTGCACAATAGCGTTCCTCTTCTGTATCGCGAAGACACGTTAACACAGCGCAGAAAGGCATCAGAACGACGCGTATATTTCAGCGGTATCCCTATTTTCGAACGCTCTGTTCTGTTTTCGTTTCTGTCCAGTGACTTTACGGAAGCTATGGCGCTCGAAGTCTGTTCTTGAGGATGACTTGCTTTTTCCCTCCATTTAAAACAATCTCCGCAGCATCCGTCGGTAAATTCATCCTCAGACGAGCAGGCATTGGGGCCAGTTCTTCCCGATCTATCCCGTTTAATCTCGATCGTCCTCGGGCAGCGGTTTTTTGGTCCTGCCCTGAGTGTTTTTTCAGCTTCTCTGATCCAGTCTCGCGGATTAGAGGTCCCCTCTTCCCGTCCCAGACACGCGCAGCCTTCTGCTGATTGGGCTCAACGCAAACGGATTACATTGGGACATAATGACGTCATGGCCCGGGCCCAAGTTTTCCCCCATTAGCCAAAGCCTCATCAGCGAGATGTCCTTGAAATAGCGCGCGCCTGACATTCTAAAAAGAGAAGCGGGCATCCAGACGTGCATTATGGACGGAAATAGTTTTATTGCTTTGACGCGTACAAACGTGTTTGCATCCATGTTTATACTGGCCTTAATGTTTTCTGTGCATGCAGACCCCTTGATGGACTGTCCTAAACTGTATGAAGTAATCGAGTGAAGCACACTTGCAAAAGTGGTTACGTAGAAATATATTTGAGATAAAACCTGAGTATCTCAGCCCTGTCGATATTTATAACGTGTCAGGAATGTGCTTCGTAATGTTTGTCAAAAAAGCAAATAAAAAATTATCATTAGATAATCAAATCCTACGGATTGTAACGTAATGCAAATAGGTCTACCTGTTATGCAATGGAAAACAGTCCAATCCATAATCTCTCAAGGGGGAATTGTTTTTATTGTTTTTATTTTTTCAATTAGATACACTGTTCTGAGAATACCATGTGGATGCAAATGTTTTCGTTTACTAAATTAGTTTGTTTTTCAGTTTGTTAACAAGGTGTGCAATGCTATAGCTTTGCATTTCAAAATGTTTTTGACCTGCAGAATTGGGGATTGAGAGTTTATCTGAGAAAATGTTCACTGAGAAATCATGGTTTAGGTTGCACCATGGACAGTATTGCTCCGCCATTCGAGCAAACGTGATTCACTAATGCAGATATAGGCTATATATATAGGCTATATATATATATATTTTTTTTTTTTAAGTCTGCATTTTCTTCATTTTTTTACATTTTAAAATGTGCCAATAATTAACATTTCATATTTAACATTTGTGGTGAGTTAAGTCCAATTACTTTCTTTCTTGCTTTCATCAATTTCTTATAACTATATTAATTAGTTGATGTCAGATTAAATGCTTGTTGTATTTTCAATTTTAAGCTTAATAAAATAAAAGAATTACCCTAGTTCTAAAATGAAGGGCGTAATATTAAATTACATGTGGTTAGAAACTTATTCTACCTATTGCATTACTGAATTTGATAGACACACCACTCGTTTTTTATTAATGTCACGTGCATGTGGCTTTTGATCACAGTTCTATTAATTTTCTTCTCTTTATCTCATCAAGGCATTGAATATTGCATTAACCGATGACGCTTAACATGTTCCGCTCGTGTTACGTGCGAGGTGGTAAAAATTAGCCCAGTTTTTTTTTCAAGGTATCATTTTCATATCGAGATGTATGAGATAAGTAAATAAAATGTCTATTTTTTCTCTCCAGTAATTCTAATGTTGTTTCCTAAGCAACACACGATTAATGACACCTTTAATGGATGCTCACTGTCTTTTTTGACAAGCGTCTTAGACCTCGGTGACATTGACGCTAAATGATTATTTGTAGTGTTATTTTTCAGATTGCATGAAGAAATAAAATTCTTAAATATTTGTTGATAGCCTATAGCACGGTTGTGGTAGAATTCAAAGATGTATCTTGACCATTGTTGGCATTACTGGATTTTCAAGAGGCTTTTCTCCACACCTCCCCTGCGGATGGAACAAAGGGTAACGAGAAGAACAGTCCCAGATTTTCAAGGTATATTCGGGTAATTTTTTGCTTCCCAAAGATACGTTTTAGCCTAAGACAATGGGCTGTTTTTTTGTATTGGCCTACCTCGTTTTCTGTTGTCGTCGTCCACATTTATTTAGTGAAGCTACGATATTTATAGCTACGTTTCGTTTGGATAACAAACGCGTCTATGCTTAGGCCTATATTATAATCGAAACGAAAACTGAGATTCCAGCACAGAAATGCGCTCCGGTCAGGATGATACCTGCATCAAAAGCAAGACGCCTTTTCTTCAATCGAGGTATTTGGGATGAT